>NW_010321304.1:0-1402 GCF_000700745.2 Antrostomus carolinensis
TTTTTGCACTTTTGTGGTTTAAATCTTTTCAATTTTCTGTTTCCACAACAAAAGTTTTCTAGACACTTTTAAATAAATGTTTTGAGGGAGTATTTTTTCCTTAAGTCCTTACATGGAACTGTCTGATAAAAGAAAGTGGATTTGTCTTTTTTTTTTCCTCTACTTTCTTAAGATTTTTGATGCTGACTTTTAATTTCCCTTGCATAATTTGTTTATTTATTTTATCACATTCTAAAATGCAGGGTAAAATTTAAACCAGTGGTTAAACCAGTATGGGACAGAGTACTCTCAAAAATCAACCCTTGTAACAAACAGAACCAAGAGGAAAAAAAATGATGTGAGTAACAAAGCTGGTGAAAAAGGAGGGACAAAATTACCAAAGATACACTGATCAAGGGGTTATTGCAATGAACTCTAGGTGGTGTTAAAAGTACTTTGACAGATCTCCTCCACTGCTTGCTCCTGAGAGAAAGGAAGGACAAACCAAGCCTTGGGGAAAGCAGGAAAAAACAAGTTTGCTCAAGTAAGTGAAGCTCGACTACTAAGTCAGAACTCCATTTACGGTTGTTCTCATAGTGTGAGAGAAGCACAGTTCCCTGAAACCTCACAAGAAAATTTCCACATGGGAAGAAAGTTAGTAATGCAGATCTAAGACACCATCTGGAGTACTGCACCCAGCTCTGGAGTTCTCAGTAAAGGAAAGACACGGACCTGTTGGAGCAGGTCCAGAGGACCTATGAAGAAAAACTGAGAGAATTTGGGTTGTTCAGCCTGGAGAAGAGAAGGCTCCAGAGAGACCTTATTGCAGCATTTCAATACTTAAAGGGGGCCTGTAAGAAAGACGGGGACGGACTTTTTAGCAGGGCCTGTAGCAATAGGACAAGGGGTGATGGTTTTAAATCAAAAGTGAGTAGATTTAGACTAGATATAAGGAAGAAATTTTTTTACAACTAGGGTAGTGAAACACTGGCACAGGTTGCCCAGAGAGGTGGTAGAAGCCCTATCCCTGGAAACATTCAAGGTCAGGTTGGTTGGGGTTCTGAGCAACCTGATCTAGTTGAAGATGTCTCTGCTCACTGCAGGGGAGTTGGATCTAGAAGACCTTTGAAGGTCCCTTCCAACCCAAACCATTCTATTATTCTATGATCTCCCTGTCTTCCGTACATTGAGGTTCACAACTCATGATAGAAAACCAGGTGTATACTAAAATAATGTGCAAAGTACCTTCAGACCATATCTGCTGCTATCTCAAAATGTAATCCTGCTTGAAAACTACTAAGAAAACAAATATAGCACAGTAGCCTGAGTAAAATCTTACTGTCAGAAACAGCAAAGAAACATAAAGCAATTTGGTGAAAGACATAAAGCAATTTCTGGTGAAGTTCCCACAGACTGGAAAAAG
>NW_010321305.1:0-5016 GCF_000700745.2 Antrostomus carolinensis
TTGTAAAATGGACCAAGCTTTTCAAATTCAGGAAGACTAAACATTCCTAATGGGTTTTAGTAAGAAAACAGCTGTCCTTCCTCCATCAGAAGACAAGTCATTCCAATTTTGAGAGAGGATGGAAAACAGAAAGCCAAGCTGCAAGGCAGACAACTCATCTCGAGGCTTGCAGCTTCCACTAGAAAGCATCAGCACTGAGGGTGTCTCTCAGTAAAAGGTCTTTTACTGGGAAGTGGGAGAGTACAGGCTTTAAAGATGTTCAGCTAGTTCCCTGCCAATAAAGCAAAGGCAATTAAAACTTCAATGCATTTCCAGGAGCCGATCGTTTGTTCACAAGCTGAAAGTGTTAATGAGACACTTACAAAAAAAAAACCCAACCCAAAACCAAAGCAGCCTGTGAAAGGGGCAATGTCTTTTGTTTTGAATCCAGACACAATGTGACAGAGGTGCATCTTCCTCTTACAGAGGAGTGGAAAGGGGAAATATAAAACTCTTTGAACTGAGAAAGCAGCAGGTTTTTGAGCTTCAATCGTGCAGTTCCAGTGACCCTCACCCTGGTGGCCATTTCCAGCCTCATCTGATCTGGATACAGGGGAGAAAATGGCTGCAAAAACCCTAAAAGCACCAGCTACACAGCATCTGCTGGTGATATTCAGTTCAACAGAACACAGTCCATCGAACTCCTGTTCCACCCCACAGCAATGCTACACCTTTCATTCCAACCACACCCAGCAGCACTCCCTGAGGGAGCAGAAGTCCAGGCTCTCCCTCCACAAAGCCCCTCGGCTCGGAAGAGGTCGACTAGCAAAGAGGAAACACTAATGTGCAGTGAGATAACCTGAGGGCTGGAGCAGCTCTGCTGTGAGGACAGGCTGAGAGGGCTGGGACTGTTCAGCCTGGAGAAGAGAAGGCTCCAGGGAGACCTTCTAGTGGCCTCCCAGTACCTGAAGGGGCTCCAGGAAGGGGGGGGAGGGACTTTGGCCAAGGGCAGGGAGTGACAGAACAAGGGGTGATGGCTTGAAACTGGAAGAGGGGAGGTTTAGATTAGATATTAGGAAGAAATTCTTTGCTGTGAGGGGGGTGAGACACCGGCCCAGGTTGCCCAAGGAAGTTGTTGATACCCCCTCCCTGGAAGTGTTGAAGGCCAGGCTGGATGAGGCTTTGAGCAACCTGGTCTAGTGGAAGGTGTCCCTGCTGATGGCAGGGGGGTTGGAACTGGATGAGCTTTAAGGTCCCTTCCAGCCCAAACCAGTCTGGGATTCTAAGATTGCTCTTATTTGTTCTGTTTCCCACAAGTGGTTCATTTATATCCCGGAGCTGCAATTTTTTTGTTCCAGAAACGTCATTAAGGTTTCTCACAGTGGCCTTTGACAAACAGTTTAGACATAGGCACAGCTCACTTATCCTTGAACATAAGCTCTTATCATCGTTTACAAAAATCATTTGAAGTTGATACAAGGAGTCAAGGCTCACCACTGACTTCACAACATCACCTGTGTTTTCCTTTCGGAGCACATCAGGAATGCACAATTTACTCAGAATCGCAGCTCTACATCTGCCTCCCACACAGGCCAGCTGAGAGAAGCTCTGAGGCTCAGGCTTTATCTGGACCATGACTAATGTTAGCTCTTAATGCCACTTAAAAAGGGCCAAAGCATATCCAGGTAAACCTTCTGGCTTCCAACAGTATCAAACCTGAACAAATCTCACTTAGTTAGCAGCAATCTCAAGATCAGATTTTGGCAAACGAGCATTAAGCTGCTGTAATAAAGCTGCACCGTTGCTTTAGCACAGTCAGCTGTGTTCTGTTCCTACAGGCTCAGAAACTGTTTCAGTGAAAGCAGCAGAACTATCTAATTCAGCAATGTTATTCAAGCCCAACACATACTTATTTAGTTAGATATGGCAACATGCATGCAAGTTCACAGAATCCATCCCTACCTAACAGAGTGGCAAAATTACAAATTAACATCATTTAATTTAATATCATCGCTCCAGGGTAGAGTGACTGAATGAAACAATCCCCTTTCACAAAGAAAAAATATTCCAGCTTGTTACAGGATCATTTCTCCAAGGGAAGGCTTTAACTTCAAGGTACTAGAGAATGTTGAATTGAGAGGGAGGAATGGTTTTTAGTGTAGTGAGAGACTATCTACAAGAACAGGTTCACAGGGATCAGGTGCTGAGAGAAACAAATAGGAAGATATGACAGAGACGTGAGAAACATGCACAACACCCAGAACGCTCCCCCACGAACAAGACTCAAACTTTCTCTTTACTTATATTTCAAGTGTGTGTGAATATGTAACGAAACACATGCTTGGGAAAGTTGCACTATTTTTTTTTTTAATATCTACATATACAAAATTATATTTTTAATCCATATGTCACACCAGCAAGAAACTTTGAGGGATTAGGGTTTTTTTTTCTTTTGTTTTTCCTTTGGGGAGGGATGGGGGAGAGGGGAAGCCCTCCCAGCAACATTTCAGTTTACTGAGTTCATCCCTAGTGTAAGAAGTACGTAGAAAAGGCTACATAGTGCTGGAGGAGAGAAAGATATGCCTACAGTTATCCTGCAGAAAAATCCATCCAGAAATGAAGCATCTCCAATATATTTGCAATCAGCCGACAACTGAGTCAAAAAATGCTTCTCCTATCTTGCAGGAGTTCAATATCATCCCAAAAGGATGATATCAAGGAGTATTTCTTCATCCTAAGATCACCCTCCCCAATATTAAGGTATCTTGTGTAGCATGATCTAAGAAGTCACCAGAGTTTAGATTCCTAGGTTTTTTGTCTGCCCTGTTTTTCAGCTTCAAAACTAATATTTCAGTGTTTTAAGTTCGGGCAACAGTGCACAGAGGACTAAAGAAAGCTGCTAATACAAAAGACCTACATCACTCCAAACCCCTGTAATCTTCAAAGGGTGCACTTCCAGTGCCAGAGCTACTCAAAATACTCCAGAATCACTGAGCTCAACTCTTAATGGCACTGAGTGCTGCTGCTCTGTTCTGTTAAACTGGAAGATTTATGACAGTGGGATTTATAACCCTCAGCTCCTCTATCAAGGCCATTTATTCACCCACAAGAAGAAATCTAGGAGCTACTTAACACCTGACAGTAGCAGCGCAGAACAATTTAAGAGAATTAAAGACAATTTCTATATTTAATTGAAGAACTATCTAGACAGTTGAGAAGGCACAATTGCAAAAGATCAATAGTGAATTTGAGTTTTGCATCTCATCTTCTGTGAAGAACGTGGCATTTTCAAAGACTAGTAGTTATATTTAATGTAGGAGACAAAAATATGTTTTTTTCATGATTTCTACATTCAGTCCCAAGCGTCACCCATTTTATGTAGTTATAAGAACATTATTTTTATGCATTAACATTCAGCTACCCAGAAATAAAATCTCCTTTTGCAAAGGAGAACCAACAAAAGTCACGTCTGACTGAACTCTAAACGTGGCCTCATCCTGTCCACATACAAATAGCACCTGAATAAAACCTCAGCTCGGTTTTATTCTAGTGCATTGCTTTTCCAAACAACTTATTTCAGTAACACATTTTACATTCTTAGCTGTACAACAGCAGCTTCCAGGGTTGTTCTTTATCTTGCAACAACTTTAAAGGCAGCAGAAGGCTGCTCAGCAGGCTGCCCTGCACAAATGAATTCTGCACCTTCCCTGTGGCTGGAGGTGACACAGGAAAATAATTTGGTTGCAAAGTCTCTGTCTTCCTGGAGCTCTGAAGCACATTACAACTGCATCTCAGGAAGTGCCATGACATGCTGGAGAACACATTCTCCAAATAATATTTCAATGTTATACTATTAAAATCTGTATTGTACCAAAGATTAAGCCTCATTATGACACCATAAGTACGTGGTACGGTCCGTATTTTGTTCCATGCACAGCAGATCACAATTAACCTCACCACCGCTTAGCCCTTTGGTAACAAGAAAAGCCTGAAGTCCTAACAGCACGTTTGAAACAGCTTTTCAAGTGTCTACCACACTAACTGTACATGAAAAAAATCTCAGTATACAACGGTTCCTTCAAGAAAAAAAAAAAATAAAATTGTAGTGGTACCACCATTCAACATCACTGTGTTAATTTTCAGTGGAATATTTTTCATGCTGCTTTAAATATACAGACCTATTTTCCTCCTGACATGTATAAATGTAAGAAATAGTGCTGCAGCAGCTGAAATGTTAATGCATAAATACAGACTGTTTTCCTTAACTATGTACTTGGGTTGTTTTCCACAGAATTGAATTTTTCAGACGAAAGTATCAGCTGAAGAGAGCAAATATTTGAACGGTATTCAGTATGAAAAATGATGACTAACAGAACAAAATGGTGTAATTTCGAGAGCTGTTCTTTATAATCATCATTTCGAGCAGAGTAGGGAACAGTACTACAAGCAGCGGGGGCACAAACCCAACAGTTGCTGCAATCAACTTCTGTTTCTTTACAGAGATTCTTCCGTAGCTGCATATAGCTGACAAATTTTTAAATCATTCTGCTTATTTAAAAAAAAAAAATTAAAAAATTACATATTTTATTACTACTTCCACTGCTGGATCTCTAGCCATGCATGCAACACTGCTGTCCAGCTCCTGGCACCTGCATGTTTCCTGCTATGTAGCTGGGTCTGGCGCAGTCCCCGTCGGAGATGGACTGACTGTGTCACCAGTTACTGTCACGCCTGGATCCAGCACAGTGTCAGAACACTCTTCCCTCCCCCCTGCTTCTTCTCAGAGACAAACCACCCCACGGCAAGAAACCACCACAACAATTCTGGGGCTACAGATCAGCATTCACCACTTACATAGAATCACAGAATCATGGAAGGGTTTGGGCTGGAAGGGACCTTTAAAGGTCACCCAGACCAACCCCCCTGCAGTGAGCAGGGACATCTGCAACCAGATCAGGCTGCTCAGAGCCCAGTCCAACCTGACCTTGAATGTTTCCAGGGAAGGGGCATCTACCACCTCTCTGGACAACCTGGGCC
>NW_010321305.1:5314-29955 GCF_000700745.2 Antrostomus carolinensis
GGACTCCAAAGCTGGACGGAACACTGCAGGTGGGGTCTCACCAGAGCAAGTAGAGGGGCAGAACCCTCTTCCTTGACCATCTGGCCATGCTTCTTGTGATGCCGCTTATGATGTTCCATCTGGGGAACATTTCCTTTGGTGTTACCACAACAATCAGGGACCATCCTCAATGGACAAAACCCAGAGAAATTCAAAACATGTTACAAGATCTGTTAGGAGAGATCTGGCATCCTCAGAAACAGGTGAGAACCCTGAGCAGAAGGGAGAACATCCACTCGTGCAGGTTTGCCGCAAGAGAGAAAGCACAGTGTGGACAGAGAGGCTCTAACCTTCCTTTCGACTCACTGCAGCAGCTCGGAGTCGTGGGGTGCAGGGAGAGCCTTGCTCACGCCCTCCAAGATGAACCTGCCTGGGGTGCAAACCACACGAGACTGTGAGATTTTTGCACTGCGACACCAACAACCTCCCTGAAGCTCAGTCACTTTCCTTACTTCTCCTCAGGTGTCAGAGCAGGAGCGATGCTGCATTTAGAGCTGCCAGGCATTAAGAGACAGGAATAGAGAACCACAGAGCTGAAGTGTAATTTCCACTTCTCCAGAGGTCTTTATTAGGGTGCTGTCAGAAAATGTTCTTACTGCCAGCATGGTCACTGACCGCCCAGCCCTTAGCCTTGTGTAAGTCTCAGCTCAGCACTGCACTTTATGCACATCAAACTTCAACATCCTGAAGAAAGCGTGCAGAGTCTAACAAAAAAGCAAGAGCGATTTGTGCCTAGCTACAAATCGCAATAATAGTCTTAAAAACATTCCTTCTATCTTCACTAGGTGAAAAATCACTCATACTGCAGCAGTCAGCAGACTGCTTCTGCATAATTTAAGAGTCTCATGTAGTTTCCACCAAGTCAATGAAACATCTCCTACAAACCTTAATGTCAACTGAATTATACCACAGGGACTGCACCGCACAATTCCCAGTGCTTTGGACAAGAGGAACATTGCAAAGTCAGCTGAGCTACCTGGTTTTCATCCATTTTTTTGCTCTTCACTCAAATATAATAAAATATGAATTTAAACCAAAAGTAGGAAACCACAAGTAAATCCAAGCATTCTATAGAACACACAGAAAAATAACTTCAAAGGACTATAGCTTCATGTTCCAAGTCACTGAGGTGCTTTGTAGGACACAGCAGAGACTCCAGAGGGGACTGGGCAGTTTGGGAGGGGTGGGTAAAGGTGCTCAATGCAGGGATGCTGCTCAGCACAGGACTGAGGTTCTCCAGGGACTCTGGTAAAAGGTAAAGAAGTTTATGTCACCCAGATCACGCCAAATACAGACTCAGCCATCAGGTTTCTGGTTGCTTTTTCTAATTTAAAATAAATACATGCATAAATCAGCACAAGGAAAACCAAAGTCCAAAGCTTTTTTGCCACAGTTACAGTACTAATTTCTAGGAGGAGGAAGGGGGCAGAGCCATTTCTCAGCGTGTATTTGAAGCAACTGCTGTACTGTGCAGTCAAGGCCATACACCCTTTTGTGAGACACCAAGAGCCTGAACAGTTAGAGTCTAAACAACTAAAAGCATTCAAAAATTGGGAAAAAGGCAGCTAAGCATGGTGTTTCATATTAAAAGATAAAATTCTGGTCTTGTGTAAACCAGCATGAAGCTTCCACATCTGAAAGTTTCCCGTTTTGTGGCTATCAGCTACTACTACCACCGTGTGTGGGATATGGTATAAATAAGGAATTTTCCAAAACCCAACAACTTAGGTCATGAAGGTTCCTAGTTCAGGTAAGGCTAGCAGTTTTTCCACTTTCTGTCCCATGAATCTTAATCATAGAATCACAGAATTGTTTTGGTTGGAAAAGACCTTTAAGACCATTGAGTCCAACCATAAAACCAACAGTGCCAAGTCCACCACTAAACCATGGCCCTAAGGGCCACATCTACATGTCTTTTAAATCCCTCCAGGGATGGGGACTCCACCACTGCCCTGGGCAACCCCTTCCAATGCCTCAGAACCCTTTCAGCAAAGAAATTCTTCCTCACATTCAATCTCAACTGCCCTGGGCACAACTGGAGCCCATTTCCTCTTGTCCTGTCCCTTGTTCCTTGGTTGAACAGACCCACCCCCACCTCCCTTGCAGGGACTTGGACAGAGCCAGAAAGGTCTCCCCTCAGCCTCCTTTTCTCCAGGCTCAACAACCCCAGTTCCCTCAGCCGGGAACTCAGCACACTTGTGCTCTTCTCTTAACTGCCTGTCCATATATGCACATTTAATCTTAAGTTCCTTCATGTTTTTTAACTCAATGTGCACTTCTGCCATCACAAACATTCGTTACAAAATCAAAGATTGCTTTTTAAACAATTTACTCAGGAGTTTCAGTTTGGTCTCCCTTTCGTTTTAAGCTAGTGCAGGAAAACTTTAAAATGGGTCTTTTCTGCCAAGAGACACTCTGTACCCCCTGCACTGCCCAGGCACTCAGCACTGCTGCTCAACTCTCAGATCTGCAGCTTGAACTCCAAAATTTGCCAGCATTCAGCCAATTTTACAGACCAGACTTCCTGCAGAGCTGACAGCTTTGATAACATATTTTTAGAGGCTCAAGAAGGAGAGGAAAAAAAACCAACAAAATAGCCAACTACTTAGGCTACTTTTCCTTATTCTTGATGGAGTACACCAGCCCTGTTTCACTTGCAGAGACTCTTCAGATACCTGAGATGTCGGGACTTCTGAAAAAGGGCCATCTCAGATCTGTCTGTGCAGTAACCTCAGTGTGAATCCACACTTGCTTGAGCAAACCAGCGTGGATTTTAAATCCCCAATATGTTCTTGGATTTGGATGAAAGCAAATCCTATACTAACACATCAGCTCTGCCCTCCTTCAGCACGTCTTGTGAAGCAGGAGGAGATGTTTGGCCTAATTCCACCTTTTGTATCTTTCTATCCCACAAATTATTTGTGGAAGTTCTCAGCAGTGCTTTAAAAATTCCATCAAAAAAAGATATACAGTATTGCACATATTAATTTGTGTATTGAAGTGGAAGACTAAACAAACCCCTTTTGCCTCGTGGCATTTACAGACCTGGACTGAAAGCATACAGAGTCTTCTGCTTTGCTATCAATTAACTCTACACTTGTTTCCAAAACGAGCAACAAGTCTTTCCCACCATTTTTCTCAGCATTTGCATAAAGTATTTCAGCCTCACAAATCCAACTACAGGCAGAGATATCCCATCTAGCTCACTTTTATTATAATACAGTGGTTTTAAAGATAAACGCGTTTCAAGTACATCAGTGTTATGAGGCTCTTTCACACTGCATTAGAAAAACTGAACCATCCATCAGCCTCTATCTCTGCACTCTCAAAAAGGTTCCTCAAGTGTGCAGATTACAGCTTCCCCGTTGGAGGAGACACCTTAGCACAGCCAGGACCGTTAGGTGCCTAATATTTTAAAATAGTTGGAAGTCAGCTCTTCCAAGCCAATGTGAGCTTCTCCCTCTTGAGAAGAAATCCTCACAAATGGTCTCCTACCACCTCTCTGCAAGGACTTTGGGCCATCACCTGCAGCCCAATTTGCGCACAGCATGTCTACATGAAAATTAAATGTAAAGTACTTAATATCTTCCTGCAAACTCATAACAAATTCATCGGACACTTGCTGAACAGTTCTGTAAAAGACAGGAGGTGGAGCAGTGCCTGTGCTTAATCTACCTTATTAAAACTACACTAAATCCATGTCAGACAGCAGCTTTTCCTATGGAATTGTAGTTGTTCCTTCACTTCAAAAATAGCAAATTTAGCACATAATTTAAAACTTCATTAGTAGCATTAATTTATTAATAATGAAATTGATAACATTAAGATGTTAAATCCTCATTCTACTATTTCCTAGCCGTTGTGCATTACTATTAGCTTCCTGTTGTCTTTTCTACATAAAGCTCAGTAACGTGTGCAGTTCACGCAAGTTACTCTGCTTCAGTATCATCAGTGTGATCTCTTGGGAAGAAAAATACAACAAATGTTGCTCAAAAAAAAAAAAATCGCCAATATTCTCATCTTTTTAAGGAAAAAAGAACTTGAGACAGATTAGGTAACTTAGATGAGTTGACAAAACTGTGACATATAAAACCTCCTCTCACACATCACAGTTGTATGTAAGTAACTGGGTACGTGCAGCAGTTACCTAAAGCACCAAAGCCATCTGACCCTCTGAGCCATGCAGGACAGAACATCGAGATCATTTCTAAACGCTGTCACCGGGGCATCAGCTGCCTGACACCTGGTCACGGTGGCATCAGGTACAGCAGCAATTCACTCTACTTTTCAGAAAATGGAACAAAGTCACGGGTGATACCTAGTACAGCACCGGTACAAAATGACACCAGAAATCGATTTAGCATGTTTCAACTTTGGTGTTGGTGCCTTCCACCATCTATTCAGCATTTCAAAGTAGGAAACATTCTGTTTTGACGTTTTTAGACTGCATTTTTCAAAGCAACAGAACACTATTTTTGCAAGCAGTGGCTTGCACACATGCTATGTTTAACTCAAGATTTCACCAAGGCAGGTATAAATACATTTTCCCCTCCCAAAGCCATTTATGTAACAGGACACAGACTCACTACAGTCTTATTGACTTAATACAGAGATCGTTGGGATTTTTGAGATAGGGAGAAATTATTCACAAAGAAATCTTTGTTAACTAAAACCACTGCTACACTAGAGAACTGGGATTTAATAAGTAGCATCAACAATACAAATGGAAATTTTCTCTGGCACACCTCAGCTCCTAGAGCCCACCGCTTCTAGGACCAAACAGACCCTGGCTCCAGATCCTGGCAGTATACATATTTATGCAGGTTTTCCAAAACAGACCACACAAAGGTCTGCAGAAGCCCTTCCACAACAAGGATTTCTCAGTCAGTGAAAAATCAGAATGGACAAACTCTCTCTGGTAAAAACATCTTCAACGCAGCTTTGTGCTTCAGAAAACATTTCATCAGCAAGCAATCTAAACTTTACAATTTTTGAACATGAAGTGGTTAATATTCATGCTAAATCTCCAGTATCTCATGACTGCCAGCTTCATAGTTTGTTATTATTAATTAGCAACTGTTACGTAAAATAAAGTCTGCAGAAACAGGCACAGGTCCAAGTGTTTGGACAATCCCCCTCTTTCCATAATGTGGAGAGCCAGTGTTGCTGCATTATTCATCAGAAGGTGCTGACAGAACACGGTACATGTTATTTCATCAGGGTCTGCAAGCAGTAGGTTTTCTAAAAATATTTTCAGTTCTATTTATTGGGAACTTGTTTCTATTTTCTTCTTTGCATAAACCAATTGTGTGGCAAGCTGCAACACAAGCAATCAGCCAGTGTCATAAATATGCCAACAAATAATAAAAAGCCTAGAGCATTCATATTTCATTCATCTAAGTTGCAGAAATCCCACAAGCTTAAACGGGGAAAAAAAATCCTTTCATTCAACCAACATAAAATCTAGAAAAAGAATAAACTGACATTCCCTGGACATTAAAAAACTTGCTAAAATTCTCCCTCGCTGTAGTTTTTCATGCCCTGGAAGGCCCATCCACAGCAAAAGGAGAGAACCAATATAGGACATCAGTTCAAAGTCAGAATAAACTCTTCAAGCCATGATTACCTCTCCACACTTTAACACAGCCACTTCATAACCCAGGATGACCCTCTTTCCAAGTAACATTTTAAAAATGTGACTTGGCATACTGAAAGAGAATCCATTAATTTTCGCAGGTATTTTAATATAATTAGGCAAGTCAATCTGAGTTGCCGTTACATGTATTATGACAGCACTCTGAAATGGCAATTAGTGACCAGGCACTGAGGACACACCAGATACATTGCTCCCTTAACAAAGGTGACACTAAAGGCATGGGAAAGAGAGAGGAAAGTGGCATCTCCAGTGGTAAGAACAGAAGTACATCAGGCAGGGGACAGGAAAGATCTGTCTATCAGTGACACTCAACTTACAGACCTCTGAGACGAGTTTCTAAAATCCTCAAGGCATTATTAACACATCAACTTAGGCCAAGTCACAGAAGAAAATGGGTTTACAATGTAATCCTGCTTATTTCTTGAAATAAAAAAGTGTTTGGAATCCTCCTGATAAATCATTCCACTACACCTCAAAAGCATCGCGGTGTTTCGTAACAAACAATCCGAGGTAACTACGGTCACGTACATTCAAGGAGAACTTACAGTAAGCAGCCAAAAGCATTGTTAAAGTTAAGAGTCTTAAAGAACAAAACATAAAACCCAATTAGCAAAACTCTTTCAAAAGCAAGCTGGATGTTTGACACAACTTGGGTACTTTTTTGTTTTTTTAAATAACAAACCATCAGAAAAATCAGAGACCATTTCAAATGCAGAGAGAACCATTCAAGAAAGATTTTCAGCCTGTATACCCTAATGATATCCTGCAACTAATCCCAGGAACAGCAGCCTGCTCCAACTGAAAAGGGACAAGAAGCTTCTAGCTAAGAATGGGTTGGATTAAAAATGTTACGAAAAGCTATTACAGCTCTGTAAGACAAAAATATACATGTTAAATATATTTAACCATCTTCCCAGCTAAAACTGTAGACTTGCTAGGACAAGAGGAAATGGCCTCAAGTTGCACCAAGGGCAGTTGAGATGGGATGTGAGGAAGAATTTCTTTGCTGAAAGGGTTCTGAGGCATTGGAAGGGGTTGCCCAGGACAGTGGTGGAGTCCCCATCCCTGGAGGGATTGAAGAGTCATGTAGACATAGTGCTGAGGGACATGGGTTAGTCGGGGACTGGTCAGTGTTAGGTTCATGGTTGGACTCGATGAGCTTAAAGGGCTTTTCCAATCCAGGCGATTCTGGGATTGTGTGACTTCTAGGTATTTATAGGATGATCCTAGGGTTTGATTTTTTAGGGTGCCTAAGAAAATCCCTGCCATTCCCTCTGTTCTGCAGGCTAAAACCACGTCCCTTTGGTTGCAGAGCAAATGCAGACACCCAGCGCTGCCTGCTCCTTGCCCGGTGGCATTGGCCACCTGAGCTGGGGACTACAGACAATGTGAAGATGCTTAATTTTTACTTACGTTTACATCTAACAAGCAACCAGGAAAAGGAAGAATGGAAAGAAATAAGGTACTTCAAAGAAATTCTGGCTTGTTTTTTTTAACCTCTAAATGGGTCAGACGAGTTTTGAAGTTGTTCATATGCCAGTTTAAACTAAACGAAGAAGTTGCAATGAATGAATTTTTGCCGCATAGTGCCTTTTTAAGAGTGAAGAACATCCATTATGAAACTATAAAAAGCAGCAATAGCAAAATGTGCTGTGTTTATCTTGTCACTTGATGTATCAAAATACCCACTTAGTGTCAGCACAACAGACAAAAGTGTCTACAAAAGCAGAATTTTGCTCTGTGTTTGGAATACTTGCCCTTAGTTCAATGACAAGTCTTACTAATAGCAAAGATTCTTAAATACATGGTATTTTTCAGTAAGATGGCAGGAAGATGTGGCAGGGGAGGGTGAGGTTGGCCATGAGGAAAAGGTTCTTCAGGCAGAGGGTGGTGGAGCACTGGAACAGGCTCCCCAGGGAGGTGCTCATGGCACCAAGCCTGACAAGATTCCAGCAGCATTTGGCCAAGACCCTCAGACACATGGTGTGAATGTTGGGATTGCCCTATGACAGGAGTTGGATTCGATGATCCTTGTGCGTCTGTTCCAACTCACAACCATCTATGATTCTATTATTACCTAAACAAGCAAGGAAGTCTCCTTCTTCCCAGTTCACACTTGGGGTGCATTTGGACTAGTGACTTTGTAAGCACAGGGAAAGTTTTCAGGAATCTCAGTTAGAAAGTCCTTAGTTAGAACCAGCTTATCGAAACTTATTCTGTGGTATTCAGTGGGATTAAGTTGATGTGGAAGTTACTTAATGTCATCTGGTTAGCCAAGTTCTATCAATGTCAAGATTATAGTTTTCTGTAAGTTTGCTTTTTTTTTTTTTAAACACTCTTCTAGCTTCTCACCATGGACACCTTATACTATTTCATGCTCTACTTATCCCTTATTTTAACTATAGGTATCTTCCATTATTATAGAAACTAAGGTAATAGAATGATAATATCCTGTGTTACCTTCATTCCAAATATTAGTCCAGTAAAACACCTAACCTGGATACACAGCTTTAACTTTGCATTCATTTAGTGCACACATACACACAAAAATCAGTGCTCACCTTTTCTTTGCAATTCACAGTACTTTCCATTTTGTTCAATCAGCTTTTCTGCTTACTATAGCCTTAATTTAATCACTGGGTTAAATTAAGTGATCAATCAAATCTCAGCTGAATCATAGATATTTTGCAAGACCCTAGAACAGGATACTCTTAGTAGTCCATGGCAGAACAAAACTTCAAATAATTTATCAATAGCTTCCTGTTAGGATTCACCTACATGTTCAGGAACAAAGAACAAATAAATTGGAAAGCATATTGGAATTCATGCTCCTATTCCTGCTCTAGTGAAGGTGTGGAACAGCTTATATCCCCGTCCTTAACACTCTTTGCCACCTCTTTTTTGTCCTAGATTTGCAACACCACACTGTCACAGCTACCAAACCCCACACAGAAAAATGTTTTCAGATTCTATGTAATTCTGTTGCTTTGAAATAATTTCACTTGTGAGATGGTGGCTACAAGGACATATTATTTCAAAATCACTGTCCTAAAAATCACCTCCAACCTTCACACACAGTCAGTTCATCCTCGATTGCCAAAAGCAAGCCAAACATCTTCAAGATACTTGGGGTTTGATAGCAAGAGCTTTTTTTTAATTAAAAAAACCCCAAAACAACCAACCAACAAACACAAAGCACATCTGTGTGCTAATACATGGCCACGTAGGCATCTCCAGGGAAAGAAAGAGTCCTCCTCTCACACAGTGCTCTTAGCTCCAGGGAGCTGCAAAATCAAAGGAAACCTAATAACTCGTATCTCCACTTTGGAAACCTGTTAAGCACTCACTGGGCAATATTGCTGCTTTTTTACCTTTGTCTGGAGACTTCCAGTACATGTCTGATTCTATATTGCGAACTTCAGAAGTGCACACTTCCCTGATATGCAAGATAATACTTCTCCCCATTTTTTTTTCCTTCTTTTCTTATCTCAAGGTGGTGCAAGCCATTTTTAATCAAAGACCTAGCTTCATCCATCATCTCTGCAATCCCTGTTATATCAAGCAGACAATTCCAACTCTACTGCCGTTATTCCAATTTCTCCCCTAAGCTTTTTGCAACAATACAGACACAGGATATTAATTTGATTTTTTTCCTTCCCTTTCCATTTCTACAACTTTTATAATGGACATTTTCTCTCAAGGAAAACATAGGTGTTAAAAGCATCCTAAATATTCAGCTGTATCTGAATATTGGCTGGTTCATTGTCATAGAGTAATTGTGAATGTTTGGCTTACAGTTACTGTCAGTTCTTTTTCTTCTGACTCAAAATAAGGGTTTGCATGCAAGACGACAAAGTGAACAAAGTCCAAGAGAAAAGTTGCTATTTACAATAGGATGTAATGAATAAAGTGGTACAACAACACTTTAAATAAACACTTTAAAGCTGGAAGCCTATATATATATATATATATATCCTTCCCCTATAAAAAAGGCATAACCATTCAAAACCTCCTGCTTTCCTTTCTTGGTTTTCCAAAAAGCAAATCCACACTACATCATCTTTCACAGTATCAATTTTAATCTGGATTTTTACCAAGAGTTCATTTAAGAATCAGTTAAGCGCACATTAAGTTTTAATGTCGAAAGGCGTTGTGCGTCAGCTCCATCTGCTGCAAAGCAATTGCAAGGTAATAGCTACAACTCCATTTTTTAATTCTGAAAACTAATATCTTAAGTTGCCCCCAAAATGAGCACAAACGACAAGCTTATGTTTTCTAATGAGAATTATTTATAGCTGCACGGGATTCATGCAGCTTTGACAGCTGTTTGTCTGTGTCCTCCATCACATCGTCAGGATGGTTCATTTGCTATTTCAACAATACAGCAGAACAGGCAGATGCTCAAGCCAGAGATCTAACGTCACTTGGAGAATTTATGTAAGGAAGAATGAGTTTCCTTAGAAATAGCCCATGGAGATCAGTGCAGACTGTCATCTGCTTAGCTCTTAAATTTAAGAAGAAATCCCCTGCTCATCATATGTCACTTTTACCTGATGTCAGGAGAAGGTATGACAAAACAATAGCCTAGAACAGAAAATAAAACTCCTCTTGTGCAGGTTTGGTAAAAGGCACTTCCTCTTTCTACTTGCATCATTTCATTAGGTAGTACTTTTCACTTCTAACTGGAATTGAGAACATACAAGCTTTAAGAATCACATCATCCTTTCTGAATAAAGAACTAGTAATTCATTTGCTTGTATAAAAGTCTGACTGTACCTTTCCATCCTTCTATTGTTAATTATCCATTGCCTAGTAACTTCCTACAGCTTCTCAGGGAGTAGATACAGTAGACAGCAATTTTGCCACTAGCTAATCACACAACAGCAAAGTCCACTTTTATTAATCATAGAATGGTTTGGGTTGGAAGGGACCTTAAAGATCATCCAGTCCCAACCCCCCTGCCAGCAGCAGGGACACCTTCCACTAGACCAGGTTGCTCAAAGCCTCATCCAACCTGGCCTTCAACACTTCCAGGGAGGAGCAACCACAGCTTCTCTGGGCAACCTGTTCCAGTGTCTGACCACCCTCACAGTGAAGAACTTCTTCCTAATATCTAATCTAAACCTCCCCTCTTTCAGCTTAAACCCATTTCCCCTTGTTCTGTCATTAACTGCCCTTATGAAAAGTCCTTCACCAGCTTTCTTGTAGCCCCTTCAGGTACTGGGAGGCCACTATAGGATCTCCCCAGAGCCTTCTCTTTTCCAGGCTGAACAGCCCCAACTCTCTCAGCCTGTCCTCATAGGAGAGGTGCTCCAGTCAAAAACTGCCATACAACAAGATGAAGGTTAGGAGGACAGTACTGCACCTCTTGCATTAAGTCTGTAAGTCAGTCTCTTCAATAACCAACCAGACCTCCCTACAGCGTAGCTACAATGGGATGAAGTGAGGAGTTGGCCTCAAAGTTTACCTCTGGCTTCTTCAGTTTTCCTTGCTTAGCATGTGTTCACGTTGCTTCTACTACAAAATTAATTCAAATAAAAAGGAAAGGAAAATATGTTAAGCCCCCACTCTTTCTGCCTACACAATTCCATCAACAGACATATACATATGTTAGCATCTCCTTTGGAGCTGAAACAGGAAATTAAAAGATTATTCTTTTCAGTGTGATTAAGATACATGGAATAAAATGTATTTAAATGCCTTAAGCATTCTCAAAGACTTCTAGGAGTCCTTTAAATACTTAAGTCATTACATATATTTAATATTATTACAGAATAGGACTGCTTCTCACAGGCTATTTGGAATCTGCATTCATATCCACATTTGTACACAAATTAATATTTTTTTCAATTCAGTTTAAAACCTGAATATTTAACACTCAGACCAACACAGTATATTATGATGTCTCAGAACATCTACGTTATTGGAATGTAGCTCCACGAGACCAAAGAAGGGTTTGGTCTTCAAGGAGTAAACCATATATTCTATAGAGGAAAACTTAATGCTGTTGTAATTTACTTCAGGATTTTTAAGGAAAATTTGTAGTTATTATCAAGTGTATTCTAGGTGAGAACAAGGATTATTGTAGTTATTATCAAGCCATGATTACGCAAACTCCTTAAAATAATGAAGCAGAACTACAGAGACAGACAGCAGATCCTTAGAACATGTAGCCTTTGTTTTATGCTATCAAAATAGCACCACTTTCTTCTTATGAAAACCCAGACTTGCAAAAATTTGTCTATCATTTCTTCTTAACACGATTGTAGTTAGAGAAACAGATTTAAGTGGCACGTGCATTACATTAGTGTGTAGGCATTGCAAGGACTATATCACAAGAAAGCAGGTACATTCACTACCCTGAAGCACTGAGAAATGACTCATCTGCTGAAGCAATGGCTTGAAAGAACCATCTCCCATATGCTCAGTCTTTGCAGAAAGAATAGATCACCATAAAATAAGGGTCTTCTACAGCAAGGGCAAGAAGAGACAGAAGGAATTCTGATCACGTTGGGGCTGGAGCTACATCCACAACAGAATCAGCTGTTTAAGCAACAGACTGGGCAAAGAGCAACTCTCTCGCTGTAGACCATTTTGTCATCATCATACAGCACACAAACAGCAAACACTGCCAGGGACACAGCTACTCCAGGGCACCAGTCTTGCTCTGATAAAATCTTCTAGTCAGAATCTGGGCTTAGTGGCAGACACCAGAGGTTTCAGTAGAAACACAATGGCAGCGCAGGACGCAGGGTATCACCTTTGGTCTCCCTTAAACGATCTCTCTACTTTTTTCTTTCACAATTTAATCCAGAAGTTCCGTACTCTGAAATTATGGCATCAGCACAACCCCTTCAGACCTCCTCCATTTTAATCAGTTCACGAGCATGCCCGAGAAAAATTCCTCCAGTTCCATGGAACAGAGATTATATAGCAATTTAGTCAAGGAGTGAAGCCAGAAATAACTGAAATGTTCCAGTCTGCGTATCCTTGCTTTTCCAAACAGAATGCAGAAATAACGAAAAAAAGCTGGCAACCAGTTCATGGACTCCTCAGTCATATTGACAAAGTCCAGCAATTAACCATGAGCATCCTTGGTTTGTTTGTTCAGCTTTCTCAGATTTCTTTTTTCTTAAGAAAAAATGAGGTACTTAAAAGACCAAGGAGCTACTGTTGGTTCATTTAGTAGCTCTGTTCTTGGTCTGAGTAAGTTCCTTCTTAAATGAAATGCCCACTATGCCAAACCTTAGAGGAGAGAGATACTCCTTCTTCCTAAGAGGGTCCAGAAAAACTACCAGAAGTCAACTATTTCTTAAGAATCAAGATCTGGAAAAGTGACTTTTGCTTTGAGTTTCAAAGATAAATCTCAAAAAGCAGGTATAGATCAGTCTAAAGGTAGGCCTATTTATGCTGCCACCTTGCGCGAGTGGTGTTTCTCTTCAGCAGCCCACAGCCACACACACTGTATTTCTTTCCCCTACAGCATGCACTTTACCCAACGATGACACCTTTTCCAGATATTCTCATGCATTTCTTCAAGGTCTGTTCAACAATTCAGATAGCTAAATTGTGAAGGAAGTTGTGGAAAGCGTTCTCTAAGGAACCAGATTCCATCCACTGTATGCAGAGGAGCAACGCCAATTAACTCGCAATTACTTCAAGGAAGTGCAGCACATTTTAGTGCCACGGGATTACAAATACCACAGTAGTTTAGAGCCACAGTAGACTCAGTTCTTGAAAGTCAAATACTCATTTACAACAGATAGAGCACACAATCAAAGTGATGCTCAAATATCCTGCTAATGTTATCTCGGTAGCATTTAGTCCTCGGTATCTGTGTTTCTGAAAAGTCTGTTGTCATTTTTGCAAAGACACGCATTGGTCAGGAGGTTACTTACAGCAGCGCTTTTCACAGCAGTTCCTTTCAAAACCAAAGGCAGCAGAAAAAGATTATGAAAAAAAAAAAATAAAGAGCTGTGACATCTCAGGCAAGCCAAGCTTATCTTAGTATATTGAGTACATAATAAATGCCAATGTGTGTGTGAGCTGAAAGCCTCATCTTCATTGCAGAGTGGAAACTGTCCTCAATTTATGCATCAGGGCTGAGGGGGTTATTAGAAAGCTAGAGATTTAAATGACTTCTTGCTGGATTTTTGATATTTGCTTGAGCACAAAGGGACATTTTTTTCTCCAAACTGAGTAATGGTTTTCCTGCTTTTTAGCTGAAAGTGAGCTGGGCTTCTTTTTAGTAGCTGGAGTAGTGCTGCCTTTTGCTTTCAGCTGGGACTTGTTATGAGAGAGACACTGAGAACATCCCAGTGTTTTCATTTGTGTCCCTGGCACTGAAGGACTTTGTGTCCTGTCCGTCCACAAGCGCAAGATCTCAGGGGGTGAGGAATATTGCAATGGATCAGCTCCATGGGCATTGGGCTCTGCCAAGGGGCTGTTCCATCTCCTGTCCCCCATGGGCAGGAGATCCATGAGGGGCTCTTCCTCTCTTGCTCTCTCTGGCTTTCGCTCGGGCTCTGGCTCTCCTGGGATTGGGGTTTCGGTTCGGGATTGTTCCTGCTCTGGAATCGTTATCTGGGAACGGGCCGGGCTTGGTTGGCGGGTGGTGAGAAATGGCTCTGGGTATTGCTCATTTGCGTATTGTTACTGTTATCATTATCACTACTATTGTAATATTAGTATTATTTAAAGTTTTCTTTTATTTCTGTTATTAAATTGTTCTTATCTCCCCCTATTAGCCTCCTTACACTTGCCCCCCAATCCTGTCCCCTGGGGGTGGGGGGCAGTGGGTGAGGGGCTGTGTTGGCTGCTGCCCAAGGGCTGGCCCAGTCAAACTATCACATAAATACAGATAGTCATTTTCAAATTTTCTAAAATTTCATCTCCAACTCTGAAGGGAAAACAGCAACACAGTCATTTTGGCACCCAACAAGGGGCATGAAGGGTTGTAAGTCATCTTCACTCATGCATATGATTGGTTTGCAGTGTCTAGAAAGTACAGATTTGATTGATTCAAGGTTCATTTTAACATGAGTGATATGTTCCAGTCTTTACCACTTCTGAAGTTTTGAAGATTAAATTAAGCTTGCCTGTATAATAAACAGAAGTACGTGAAGAAATTGAAAGACTGAAGATATCCAGAGAACATTCTCTAACTGTACTCTTAAAACACTTCAAAACATAGTTCTTGAGTATGACTCATCACTTTTGCACCATAAACAACAGAGGTTAGACTAAAACTTGACAAAAATGAGGAACAAGTCAGCTAATGTTTATCTCCAAAAGACATTTTCTATGTGTCATATAATAAGTGCATCGAGTATTTCGTGCAGCTCTATTAATTTTGGCTCCAACCTCTTATTTTTTACACAGGTAGTGTTTCTTACATTAAAATTCAGGAGATGAATCTTATTCCCCTGATAAAGTTAACTATTATAAATTAATTACAGGGGTATCCCAAATAACATTCTTGATTTAATCAAGAAAAAGTTAATGAGGCCAAATTGATGGCAGAAATTGGGCAAGACTATCTGACAGGTATTTAGAGATATGTTCAGCAGCTAAGACTGTGGAATCAATGTGGGATTTCAGCAAGTGAGGGCATCCGTTATGGAGACAAGTTAAGTGCATTACTTTCTTCTCTCAACCTCAAGAGAAGACAGCTAATAACAGGGCAAAGCAAAGAGGCACAAAAGGTGAAAGCTTTCAGTTAGTAATTTTTACTGAAAAAGTCACAAAAACCTCCATAGCCTTCACTATGCTTTAATTATAAAAAATATGCACCAAAGGCTTTCTCACTGTGTTTTGTTGATCTTTGAAATGAAGGCAAAACCTGCAGCTTCATTCACAAAAAAGTTAGAACAATGTAAAGTATAATCTGAAGTCGTTTGATACATTTGGTTGCTACAATTACCAAATCTAATGATAAATCTTGTTCTCATGCTCCTGCCTCTGTATGATATTGGTCACCACAACAACCTGAAGATAAACTAAAGAAACAAGTAATACATCCACAAAACTCAAAGAACTCCTTGGTCTCTGCTTCCATAGCGTAGACTACAAGGATGTCTACACTTACACTCCACCATTCATCCAAGCTCAGGATAGTTAGACTCTTCTAAAAGAGCTCATCAGTTCTCAAGGCTGGCTTCAAACACACACCATGTGGGCAACAGATTCCAAATGACAGAGGAGGCACATCACTGCTAAGGCCCTTTGTCCTTTTCTGCTCTCTCTCTTTTCTGCAGGAAACTCATTATTTGGAGGAAATTACAAGTAGGATATAATTTCACATGCAGTCTGTAGTTGCAATAGGACAGGAATTCTCCACTGATGTGGAAGTAGTTCACTACATTCTAAACTAAAAAAAATTACTGATTTTTCTTTGCTGTTCAACAAAGGTTTCTGTCCAGTGTTCTATTACTTAGACCATAGAAACATCTGTCCTTTCTGCCCTTCGCTATAAGATGCCTATAGAATTTCTTTTTCCCCCCAAGTTTTTTTCACAGCTCATTTAAATTAAAAACTACTAAAATCTCCCATTGCTAATACTTGGCTAATTAGAATCCCATTGACTACACAAAAATTTTAATTCTTTCTGATCTTGATTTCAAACAGTACATGAATACACTCCAGCAGAGACACAGACAGACTTAAAATTGAGCTGAAACATTAAAGACACAGTAATTAAGTCGGCTGGTTTCCAGGACACCTATGCTGGACATAACAGATGGATACAATCAATTATATATGTAAATGATTTCTTCCTTCTCTCCAAGTCTTATGCTCCCCTGCACGAGCACATTAGTTTAAGATATCACCCTTCATAGCTACTGCAACTTGGATTGGGAAAACTATGGCCAGAGGCACAATTTGTTAATATGCCTGATAGGTACATGGATTCTTTCTTTCGTAACACTGGAAAAACCTCATAACATCTCAGAAATCTCTAATGCCAACCTAAAATTCCCCTATCCCACTGCAGAAACATCTCCCATCCACCCCACCAAATGGGGAATGTCCATGCAACAACGTAGCGTGTGGAAATCTCAAGATTTATCAAAGTATAAAAAAGGTAAATGGAAGTCACCAAAAAAAACCCAAACCTCAAACTGAGAAAAGGATGTCCTCATCTTTTTACCCTACTGATTGCAAAAAGTACTCGTACAATGTTGACCTTCCTTAGGCTCTCATTACACTCTTGTGCAGGTGGCTGTATTGCTGTGTTTGTAGAGGAAAAAAAAAAACAAAACCTCTAGTAAATAAAAATAGTCCTGTGCAATACAGTATTGAAAAATTCTGAGTAGACTTTGGAAAAAAGTTTTCACTTATTAACTAAATAATAATATTTATTAAAAATGGGTAAGTTTTTTCTTTACAGGACAGGCTGGAAATTCCCACTCTCTCTACCTTGCTTCCCATAACAACATTTAGCTGCCCAAAAGGTGGCACTGCCAAATTCACAGATGGCTTTTGTTAGGATTGTATTGACACACAATGAACTAGACACCTAATCCTTTCTCATTATTGTTCATGTCAGACAATGGACAATATGTCTTTGCATTCATCTTGTATGTCCCATATATCAACTCTGAAAGCACCTTCCAAAGGTAGGCAGTAGGCTGCCATGGTAGCTTTCAATATACCCAATACACAGGTTAGAACTATTGACACTCCTACAACAGGGAAAATAGATTCCATAGTGGTAAAATACAATTTAAGTTACTGGTGATGTTAGCAACCAGTCATTCATGTAGTCTGAATTGTAACTAATCCAAAGATAACAGAGATTTACAGTCTTGAGTCCAGCAGTTCCGAGCGGTTTCCTGCTTTCACAAGTGAGCAGGAGCCCCTGCCTGGGGGTTCAGGGACTTGGAACCACAGCGGCAGCACTTCCCCATTCCCACTGGAAAACAGTGAGATTTTCCATCTGTTCCTCTGGTTCTCCTGACACTCCTTCATCTACTTCACACAGGGAAATACTTTACAGAAGGGTGTCCCCCATTTAAGTATCAGTGCAACAACATCCACAGGCGATTCTCGCCAGGGAACTCTTAGCGGTGTGTTTTCCAGGCCTCTAAATGGGAGTGCACTGCCACCACAAGTCAGGAGCCTCCCTGAATTCTCTGAATAAGGAGCAATTGAGAGCCCTGTAGAATCATGGCAGAAATCTGACTTTCCTCTTTCTTCAGAAAGCAAAGCAAGAACTGCAGGAAGAAACAACCAGCAATCACCATAAACACACCCTGTCACCCATCCAGCTTACTTATAATAGTTCCTAGGAAGCAGTTACATCACAAATGAGGCTTTAGTCTTGATTCCAATTATTTATAATACATGTTTTAGGATATTTATTTTTTTTTTCTTTACCGTGACAACCTAACATTTTCTTTTTGCCTTCATGTTTTCATTAACATACTATTCTGTTCTCTATTTCTCCAATACATAGTTTGGTTATTCCATCTTCCATTTATTTACAATTGCACGAACTGGAATACTTCCAAAAGCATAATTAAAACAGCTCAGATGAGGAACCACGTATCTAAATCATGGTTAAGTCCTAATCCAAGGATCATTCTTGAATTACACTGAGGCATAAAACTACCTAGAATACAGATTTAAAAAACAAAAAGGAGAAAAGGGCCTTTGAAGTTATCAGTAGATTTTTTTTTTTTTTTACACAGCTATATTCTGCTGCATATTTTCCTGTTGAATAGAATTAATCTAACCATGACTATTTGCGTAACACAATGATACTGGAAAGAAAAACTATGAAAGTTCTCTCTTTTATTTGATTTGAAGTTGTCGACGCGCAGATTATTACATAAAAATTGCTGCTCTACATCTGAATCAAAAGTACCTTTGGCTTAATATCCTGTCTGTGTCTAATCCATTAATTCTTTTGAATGAAACAGGTTACGTCCAAGGAAGAAGGTTGGGTTTTTTTGCGCTAGTGCGCAGAGGCAAATCATTAACAGAACACGCTGCCTCCAACTCATGATCCTAGTGGGTTGCACATACACATGGATTTCCAACAATTACCATAGAATATTTTCAGTGTTCAGGACATAAAAGTATGCCAGACAGTTCTGTTCCTAAATTCAGATTTTATTTCTGTCCTCACAGGGATATCTGAATATAATCACATCTCCATTAAAAGAAAACAACTAACCAAACAAAACTAGTTTAAATTCATACTATAAGCCAACTCCAGCTCATACCCTGTGCTCCTCTGGAGCTCCTGCACAGCTGTAGGAGAAGTGAGGTTCTGTTGGCCTCACTGTGCCACAGTTCTGGCTTCCAAAAATGAAACCCCTGGGAGCGAGTGTACATGTGTGTGCAGCTCAGTGAGCGCAAGCGAACATCTCAGCCCACAGTGCAGACCAGGGAGAGCTTCGTGTCACAGTGCCACATGACGTTCTACGTTCTTCTGAAAAGCAGGTTTAAAGAGAAGCCAGAAGGTAACTTCATTCAGCATAAGCTGCTAGCAGGATCTTGCTAAAACACTAGTTTATTTAGAGGTGTCTCTCATTGTCCCACCAAACAGCTAACAGATGTCCTAAATTCTACGCAAAATGCACACCACCTCTGCCTGGCTTGACAAGAGCGAGAGCATAGAAACGAGAATTCAACCAGGTAATTATTAGCTGTTCAGCAGATGCTACAGAACCAACTCTATCCAAAGCTCTTGAACATTACGAAGCACACAGGAAATACAAGATATTCTGTGTTTTCTTCTTTATACTTATATTCTGTCCCCTAGATTTAGCCAGCTTTTCATGGGAATTCCAACGGAAAAGAACAAAAGCAACCCAGAATTTACTATAGAATGACAAAATCATGAAGGAAATTTAAACTGCTTTATCTACACAAAAGAGAAATCCTATGGCACTACAAGAACTCAAATTACTGAATTAAGTTGTGCACACATGTTGCTCATTAAGCAACTCTTATCTAACACAGTAACCAATGGGACTACTTGTGAACAAGAACAACTCCTTCAAGAATTGGGTATAAAAATTAGCTGCATTGAATTAATGTGAAACCACTTACAAAGCTTTGTCTTTTTGAGATTGCAAATTCAACAACTGCCAGCCTGTCAAGAGAATTCTATTGAGCACAATCAGCACTTAGAAAGTTACATAAATTACAGCTGTCTGTTTCCAGTGGAAATAATTTTAGACAAAATGCTTGCATATGCTAGTTTATCCACCTGGATGGTATCTGATTTTTAGCAAGACTTGATTCTACTTTTCAGTAGAATAATTGGAATCTCAGCAATTCACAAGTCAAAATATTAGTATAATACATTACCTGAAGCAAATATTAAATCACAAACATGCACCTACCTGTGTTTACACAACTATTTAAAAAAAAAAAAAAAAAAAACAACAAACAAAACAAACCACAAAACAAAGGCAGCCCTTTTCCCTCTAATTCATCTATCAGTCCAATGCTATTGTATTTCCTTGCTAATTGAGCCTACGGAAACAGTATTAAGTGGGGGGGAAACAGTTAGCTCAGTCCATGCAGAACATTTTGTCTCCAAAACATAGATGGTGTTGTGGCTGTGATGCTTAGAATCACTTACAGTACCTGAAGCTTCTGAGTCACAAAACATTATGATACACCTAAACATTCTTCAATGTGTTGAAAAGCAACTGCAAAAAATAAAAAGCTTGTTTTGTGAAGTACAGAATCATGGACTTCTTTGGAAAACTGTCAGGTTCCTTCTAGCAGCTAGCACTATCATGCAGCTACACATTCTTTGAGGTAATAACATGATTTTGGCTGTATTGCTATATTGCCTGAGAACTAGAACTCAGTTAACTCACTTGTTGACTAAACTGCTTCAAGAAAACCCACAGTATTACTCTCTTGTTCTTCTTCTTCTAACAGAGGATGAGTAAAAACAATAGTTTATGAAATAAGGTGTGTGCTTCTCACTTACATTAACACTGTTAACTTCCTGAAATTTTACTAGGTAAAACATCTACCATTGTAACTGCTCAATGCTAAAACGTCACTCTGATTAACTATCACCACTGGCCTGGCAAGGTTTTTTTGAAATGTATTAGTAATTCTGCTTGGCAAGTCAGGTATGTAATTTGAAACGCTCAGACCAATTGTTGAGGTATATACTCAACCTTTTTTGAAAATCAGGAAGTTTTAAAACACTTCAAATTGAGTACTTAAAAAAAAAAAAATTAGGCATTCAGTATCACCAGGAAATCTCAATGGTCTAGTTGCAGTTTACAATCAGTTTTCATAATCCCTTTCCCAAAAATCAAGTGCCTAAAATTCCACTACTGACACTGCCAGTTATTGTGTTATACCGAATGCAACTACCGCTGAGGAAAAATATTTACTACTGTGAGTTCATTCCACTTTAGAGTAAAAAGAACACAAAATGAAAAATTTGTGTAAACTATATAGAGAGCTCAAATAATAACTCCCTGTCAACTAAAGCATGTATAGGGTCATGTTCTGCCCTCTGTAACCATCCCAAATCTCCAATGAAATCGGCTCGCAGTAGACCAAGGGTAGAGGGTGTAGGCTCCATGGTGGTTTCAGATACATTAGTGCACTAAAACCAGTGATGCAAACCTCTAGCTAACTTGGCTGTATGAAGCAGTATCACCTTCTCCTCTTTCAACTTGGCAAGTGTATTGCAAACACCATCCAAACCTCCATTTGTCCACATCCCTTGTCAAAGAAACTTGGGACTTTCCTCAGAAGGCTGATGGGGGAAGACTGTTATCAACCTTCAACCAGCATTACTGAAGTTAAAGTGCTTGTGCAGAAAAAGAGCAACAGCTAAGAAAATTATTCTGCTTGACATCCAAGTTGTTGCCTTCTTACCATGTCCTACAGAGACAAGCCCTACTGAAGCAACAGAGAAGAGAGCAAAGCTTCCTGTTTAATCATGAACCCTTTCACATTAATACCATTTGCATTCAATTTGTATTGTAAAGGCATTCATATCCCATACAGGTCACATAGCATTCCACAATACACATTTAATTTTACTGTCAATTCATTTCAATAGAACTTTCACTAATGGTGAAACGGTGAATGGTGTTTAGGATGCATAACCCAGAGGATTTATCTATTTTTACTATCATCCAAACATCTACCACAGTTTTTGACAGTGGACTACATGGTTCTTTCCCGCTGATTTTGATTTTTTTTTTTCCTTCCACTTCCGCTCCCAATTACAAATTACGTTCTGAGTGGTCGAACAGGTAACAGCACAAGGCAACACTGATGTTGCTATGCATCTGAGAAAGGTATTGCAATTACCTGCCAGATTTATAACCAGTCAAGAACAATTAACAAGCCTGAAGAGCCTTTTACTGACAGGTTCTAAACAACAACTAGAGCTTAGAAAGCTGCTGAGCACTTTCAATTCTACCAATTATTGATTTTAGTAGGTCCTGCTAATCCTTCACATATCATTTCATAAAACAATTTCTAAGGTATAACCCTAACACAAAGTCTCAGGGGAAAATAAATCCAGCCTGGTATTAATTCTTATGGATAAGCGTGTATTCCTCTAGCAGTCAACGGGCAGAACAGACGTTCTAGTTGCATATAAACAGGAAAGCTGGCACAAGATTTCAGAAACAGATAACACAGGGCTCATTTGCTTTCATCAACTCCAAGAATATCTGGAAAAAACAATTACAGTTGTTTATTAATAGCACCTTAATCTAATTCTAAGATGTTAGCTAGAGATGTGTGTTACTAAAGAGAAGATCTACTCAGAAAATATTACTTACCTCTTAAGAATGCCCATACACCAGTGCTTGCATCTCTAGCCTTCAGGACTTTTACAGTTTTATGTCAAGCTAGAATTTAGCATTCTGTTGTTTTAAATACCATCAAGTTCCCAAAGCCTGGTTAAAGAGCACAATTAAAGACAGGCATGCAGCTTAAGTCTGGTGGCCAAGCCATTGGGATGGAAATCAGAAAGCCCACTCACTGCTGCGTCACTGCCCCGTGGTTCAGGTACCACCCCTCCCTGGTACCCCTCTACCAGCGATCCTTTCAGCATGAAGCTCTTCCGCCTGCACAATATCCTCTTGAATAAGATTGCTGTGGCAATTTCCTTCCTTAGTAGCCTTGGATTTCATGGACAAGTATCTGCTGTACTTAATCTAGTAACCCACAGTCCAAAACCAAAGCACAAAAGGATGAATGAAAGTAGTTACCCCAATCAAGTCAGGCAATTCCAAAATATTTGTTAAGTGTACATACACAGAGAGCATATGGTGTGTGGTAAAAAGGATTAACTGCCTATATTATTCAGGGAGATGACCAAGAACTGAAACCACAGAGTGCTGGTTTGAACACTCCATACTAACACTAATACCACCTCCTACTCCTGGAAAACAATTTTCACGTGATTCTAAATTGCACAGGATAAGTTGTTAAGAAATATGAAATATGAATACGTACTCCCAATCTTATTTCACTTTTTTTTTTTTTTAGTTTTAGTTTTTACTCATGCTGTAAAAATAGATGTTTTTTACTATTTTTAGGGAAAAAACCTCCTGTATTTTAACATCACAAGTGTAGAGTTAACTATAAAGGATGACACAGATATAGTTTGGACAACTTGATGAATGTACTGCTGTCCTTTCATTCTGAAATTTGGACTGAAGTGATGTACTTTTAAAGCCACTAGCAAATCCACAGCCATCTCAGTCACTAGAAGCTGTTTCCATACATTTTATTTCTGTTAGCAGTAATAAAAATGATTTAAATTAATATCAGGAATCTCATCATATTCTACACTACTGTATAGGGTCAGTTTGACATTTATGTAGAAATCTATTGGGGGAAATTTTTAAATTCTTTTTTAAATTTATCAAATGGTGATTTTGCACATTTTAAGAACTGGTTAGGAGCTGTAGAAAAAAATCTTTATGGAATGATTAAAAGCAGCAAGACAAGCCCCTCTTTCCATGCACTCACTGAGTCATTCAGATAGCAAAGCAATACATTTGAACTTGAAAATTAGTTGTACAACTCTCTCTGCCTTCAATTCCCCCAAACCTGTACTTTGCAGGTTATCAGAGAAAAGGCTGAGTCACACCGTTAAAACAGATTTTACTCGGATAAAATGAAAGAAAGAAAAGCAACTAAACTTTGCCTCCTGCTAGACGCTCTCTCTGGCTCAATTACCGAAGTTTGTCAAGGTCTGTTTCACAGCCGTTCCTCCCACTCTCCACGCAGCACACCATCAAGCTGACAGTCTACAATTTTTCCTGCTCTAAAGTAAATTAGACAATTACTTTTCCACTTAATCTAATGCACATCTTTACAAGAAATTAGTCCTTTTGCATGATCCTCAACAGACAAAACTTTCCGTGTCATCCGTCTATTTACATACTGAGAAGAATTACAGTCTCAGACTTCTTTTGGTTCAGCTAAATTGTCTAGTTGATGTTTCCTCCATAGCTGGTACTTGAACTGCCTTTTTAAAAAAAACAAAATTCTTTTTCTTAACCAAACTCTCCTCTCTTTCTTTGCATAGTTCTTTAAATTATGTGGATATTCACAGAACACCACACTATTTTTGCAATAGCCTTGGCACCTCCCGGTTCAGGAGGCATGAGAATGCCCTGCTTTTATGCAGTATTGTCACTTACAGTTTACCCCATTTTGTATTTCATTTCTCCTTTAAAAAGAACACAGCTGGGAAGGAACAAAAAAACCTAAAAGAGGACAGATCAGGTCCAGTGGGCTGACTGAAGACATTCTGCACAGGATGGCTCCCGGGATGAGGTCTGACAACTCAAAGGACCTAAGCAAAGGACCAGCTGCAGTGGAAGTAGGACACCAGGAATGTCATGGAGCAGTTGTGATGAGGAACTCAAATAGTTTTCATCTCACCTCTTTTACTGGCAGGAAAGTAAAGGAATATGTAGGG
>NW_010321305.1:29980-32137 GCF_000700745.2 Antrostomus carolinensis
CATTCATCCTACTATTAATCTCTTGTAAGAATAAAAAACGGGAAAAGAAGGAAAGCCAGAACAGAGGTATCACTTCTGGGCAGGTTTTAGAGGTTTGCTGGTCCAAGACATGGTCTGATCTGAGCCCCTTACGCGCTGCTTGAATCCTCTATTCTGTTGCCCTGGGCTCATTAAACACACGGGGTCTATAGCAGAGGCATGAAGAACATCTTCTAGTTACTAAACCTTGAGACATACTATTCTTGCAAACTTTAACGTCATAGATTATACTACATATGTACATTCTTACCCATAAATGTCAGGTTATACTACTAAATATTAAAATTGCTTGTAAAACAAATTGCATTTTCTACTGAAAGCACACAAATAAAGACAGCTAATTTAAAAAGACCGTCACACTGACAATTTCATAGCTCACTGTCTATGTGTTCATTACATCTGACAATGCAAAATGTTCAAATCAATTCCTCAGTTTTAATAGATTTAACAAATACCTAGGCCTGAAAATGACACAGCATTCACCAAAACGAAACCAATGCAAGTTTAAAACAATTCAGTATTATAAGCAGAAAGAATTTTAAGCACTTGTACAAACAATTGGATAATTTATCATTTTTTGTCACAATGAGAAAGCCAAGAGGAAAAAAAAAAATCAAGTTATTTTTAATTGTTTCAGTGTGTTATCTAGAATCATATTGCTTTTCTGCATCAACCTTGTCTCTGCATAGTCAGGTTCAGTGCTTGCTGCATTTCAGAGCACCTGAACATCTTTTGGATGGATTTTAATCCTTATGACAAGCTATAAAGCTACTGAAAACAAATCCACCAAGACAATAACTTTTGCAACTGAGAAACAATATAAAATTCTAGGGCATCACTTGGATCTTCCATTCCAGCATGAAAAAATACAGCTATTCCAAAACAAGCAGCTGGGTCGAGCCTGATTACACTTGCTCAACTGCAAGAGCCATCTAAACGGAGCCCAAGGTCTCCCAATCCCAGGCATATAGGCACGTTTGGTGTCAAGACTTCAGTGGCCTGCACAGCTGGCCAAACCCAGCTGCATACCACAGCTTCGGGGTGGGGGAAAAGACAGGGACAAAAAACCCAAGAAATCTCACAAATTATATGTCTTTGCCTGCCCTTTCGAATCCTAATTCTTCTCTTTACTGCTCAGAGACAATTGCTAAAAAGACCCTCCTAGAAGAATTCCAAAGTTTAAAGATGACAATGGTGCAGGTTTGACAGGATTTAAGGAGAAAAAAAAGAGAAGGATGAGTCTGGTTCAGAGCAGACCTACTCCACAAGGCAATGCCCACGCCACACCACGTGTCAGCTCTGAGCCACGCTGAATTCAAGAGACTGAGCTGTTTCTCTCTCTGCATCTGCTAGAAATGCAAAGATAAAAGTTAATTACTGCACTGGTTCATTTCACAGAATTGCCTGGATTGGAAAAGCCCTTTCAGATCATCGAGTCCAACCATGAACCCAACACTGACCAGTCCCTGACTAACCCATGACCCTCAGCACTATGTCTACATGACTCTTCAATCCCCCCGGGGATGGGGACTCCACCACTGCCCTGGGCAACCCCTTCCAATGCCTCAGAACCCTTTCAGCAAAGAAATTCTTCCTCACATCCAATCTCAACTGCCCTGGGCACTACTTGAGGCCATTTCCTCTTCCTTCTCATACCCATGCAGCACCGAACATGAAAGACCTTGCTTCTGTGTAACAAGCCACTAAACCATCATAGGATACAGGTTTCTGGGATTAAAAATACATGCCAAACTATCACCCATCTGATCTCAAAACAGTCTTCTGATAGAAAGGAGGTAAAAAAAAAAACAACAGTTGCATCTCAGAATTTATTTAGAGTAATCCTTTTATCTTAAGTGCTAATGCTAGCGAGTCAAGCACTACAATCCTATCCAAAACTTTTGCTTATTAACCGCAAACGTAAGCCTTAAATTTCACCCAATATGTGTCTGTCCAGTTAATGCTGAGACAGCACGTTTTATTCCTGGCTTCTCACCTGCTTGCGGCTCCTTGTTAGACTTGATTTCAGGAATTCAACTGAACAGTTTGGCAGAAGACACAGGCACAGTGTGGTCAGCATACTGATTTACTGGTATTCTGTTGATATTTCTGTGAGCA
>NW_010321305.1:32161-41108 GCF_000700745.2 Antrostomus carolinensis
AGCACTATCCCCCCATACTAACCTTGTAGTTTCATTTGACGTAATTACATCTCATCTTCATTTGCCAGAAATAAAGGAAAACTGTAGGAAGCTAATGAACCGCGGTGTAGAGAAGCTACCTAGATAAGTAAAGAGCTAAGGGGGCTTTTGCCCAAGAGAAGACAAAAACTGGCTGGGATTTTAGGCAGGCAGAAACATAAAAACACATCCTCAGTGACGTTTCACCTCTGCTCTGAAGAAACACAGCTGAAGAGGAGGATAGAAGAGCTGGACTGAAAGAGCATTTCAGGAGGAGCACGGCTCTGCCTTCTGCTCGAGTTGCCTGCTACTGTATTCATCTGTTAGTCTAATTTTAGGCTATCATAAAAGGCTGGAGCTGTTCTTGGAGTAACTCAAATTCATGCTGAATAACAGCACTAATTCAGTTAACAGCCTCAAAACAGAAGATTATATCAGCGCTCCAAGACTCACGCTGATCGCCTGCAGGTTTCTGTGGCGAACACATGGTGTTGATTTTCACCATCACAACCCTGAAGCCTGTACAGGAGAAACACGCTCCGTGCAGTACTGCCAGTCTCTACAGATGCACCAAGCCTGAGCCCTCCTTTAAGGTGTGGAATTTATCTGGCAAGACATCCTGACATTATTCCACCAATATTACAGCCCAGTCCCTTAGCCTGTCAGTCAAACACCACACACGCCTGCAATGAAATCATCTCAGTTTGTTAAGATGTGTGCTAGGAGCAAGGGCTAGAGTTCTGCTAACTTTTAGTTTTTAGGTAGCACCCAAACCAGATCTAGAGTAACTGGCTTTCAGCTGTGCCTAGACACTACTCAAATACCTCAAAATACAGTTTCTAAAAGATCAACTCAACTCTTCATAGAATCATAGACTGGTTTGGGTTGGAAGGGACCTTAAAGATCATCCAGTCCCAACCCCCCTGCCATCAGCAGGGACACCTTCCACTAGATCAGGTTGCTCAAAGCCTCATCCAGCCTGGCCTTCAACACTTCCAGGGAGGGGGCATCTACAACTTCCTTGGGCAACCTGTTCCAGTGTCTGACCACCCTCACAGTGAAGAACTTCTTCCTAATATCTCATCTAAACCTCCCCTCTTTCAGCTTAAACCCATTTCCCCTTGTTCTTTCATTAACTGCCCTTATGAAAAGTCCCTCCCCAGCTTTCTTGTAGCCCCTTCAGGTACTGGGAGGCTGCTATAAGATCTCCCCAGAGCCTTCTCTTCTCCAGGCTGAACAGCCCCAACTCTCTCAGCCTGTCCTCATAGGAGAGTGCTCCAGCCCTTGGACCATCCTGGTGGCCCTTATCAGAAGGCATCAGCAGCAGTGATGCCACACACCCATCAGAGCACTCAAATCGCCCAGAAGACTCAGCAGGTCCAAACAAAAATAACTAGGACGGCTGGAAATGTCACCTCAGTTGTACTGCTGTCATTTCACATGCCAGTGGACTTATTCTGAGTTTGCAATAGCTGATCAGCATTAGTCCTTCCACAGCTTGCCAGCATATTGGCAACCCTCCTGGGAGTTAAAAACCCCCAAGGAATAAAGCACAGGCACCTTACTACATACAGCCTTACCTATAGCAGCTTGTGATTTTGGTGATGTTTGATTCAGTTCAGCTGCTGTATATTATAATATGCTACCAACTGCCGCTGCACAGCCTTGAACTTGGGTCAATACCATATTGCTTTTGATTTCTAAGAAAAAAAGCATTTCAGAGGAACTTTAATCACTTCCTACAGACTTCTGTTTTTTTGGTATGAGGTTATAGCGCAATTCACCTGTTTTTGTGGATAGTCTGCACTCTGTGCGTAAGAAATGGATTTTTAACTCTGCAAGTGAAGGTTCTGGCTTTTTTCTTTTTTTTAAAGAAAGAAAATACAATGCCTTTAGATGCAAAGTCCTGACAATCCCAAAAACAAGCTACAGGGTACTATGGGGAACCCACAGCCAGTATTTTGGACCTTATTATCATTGATCAATGGTCATGCTCCTTGAGAATCGAGGAGCAACTGCTTAATGGTCTGTAATGGTCCAGTGAATGTGGAGCATATTCAGTTTCAAGGAGGTAATTTTAAAGCTTCAGTCCTGTTTAGAGCATTTTTACAAGCTTTATCAAGTTTGACTCACACAACCACATTTTCAAAGAGGTAGGTTTAAAAAAAATACCCTTGAGGTAACAAGTATAAAATACTAAATGAATAAAAGTGAAGTATCTGAAAATTGTATTAGAGTCTCTAAATTATCTGAATCTTCCAAGTGCATAATGAGTATTGCAATAACAAGTCAGTAGTGAAGGGTCTCGATGTCAAGTAAAGGAGAGGAGACTACTAAGAAAGCCTGATCAAGCACATGAACTTTTCCCCAACACACACGTTGCCCCCAAAACCTGGCAGGCAGCTGGCTCACAGCTTTGCCAATCCAAACGACCAGTTAGTATGCATTTTGACTGAAAACACTGGAAACTCTCTATAAATATTTTTTTTCCAATTTTCGAAACTAAGATATTAGTCATAAACCATATTGGAGAGAGAAGCATTCAGGAAATGTCACATTATCATTACTGAGCTTCACCAAGGTAGATCCTTTATTTAAAATCCAAATGGCATGCTAAGTAGCATAAATAAAAAATGCAATTTAAAAAAAATCTGTTTCTATTTAATGCTTTTAAATAAAGTTATGTTTTTTAAATAAAGTATTTTCTTAGAACAAATGCATCAAGATTGAAAGAATATAAAGTACACATACCTGATGCTTCTTGAACTTTCACCTTCAGACCTGTAAAGTAATACACAAATAGTTAGGCCATAATTAATGTCTGCATTTATAAGCCAGACAGTCTAAAATTGATAGAGTTTCTCATCCATTCTCTCCTTTCATATTTCAGTCAGTTTTTCTAAAGCTTGTTGTACTTTCCCTCCTAATGAGACATTTAAAAAAAGAAACCAGTCTACTTAGGTTTAGAATAAATAATCTATAAGTCAAAAACCAGTTCATAGTTGAAGTCAATAATTGCAATATTAAAATACATGCTCACACTCTCTGAACCCTCAATGAAGACCTTCTGTAAATATGCAATAATGAAGATTTTGTTCCATATTTGTAAGTGAAAAGCACTGGCCTCTGACATTATTCTAGAAGCAGATTAGCTTGTACCTTTTTTTTGCACCTTTCTTCACTCTTTGGTTGGAAAAGTCATAGGAAATACGTTTAGGAATCTAATCCCCAGGCTTTTTAGGCACTACTCAGAAAGGCCTACGGTTTGCAAGTAAAAGTAATTTAAAATATTTAAAAACCCACACTTGGGTGAATTTCATAATTGTGTAAAAATGAGGGATAAGAAATATGAAGTTACAGAAGCTCTTAAAGGGTGTATTTTTCTCAAAGTGAGATAATTTTATCTATCAAAGCTGGAACAAGGCCTCTCCTCCCTCCCCCCAACAGTTTTTAAGTAAGGAAATCTAATTTAGTGTTATTCATGCTGACAAAGTTTCCTCCTCCAAAGAGGACCAGAAACAATGTCAGGTTTACAGTTGGACTTGATGATCTTAAAGGTCTTTTCCAACCAAAACAATTCTATGATTCTATAAGGCTCTCAGCATTTCATGAACAACCACACCATCCAGAAGAAAACATACAACCATTTACCCAATTCTTTTCCTGCCTCACTCCAAACCAGTCCAGCCTCAGTGCTACAGAATCAGTAGGCTCTGCCAAAACAGGAACCAGACATACAAAGCAAAGCGGGAGATTCCAGAGCAAAACAAATCCTCAAAATATCCTTTCCACGTCATAATCTTACCAGGGAGAGTGCAAAAAGATGATTGACATGATCTTGCAAACTTGAGCACTTAAGTGACAATAATCTAGCACCAAAGTTGCCTCCTCAAAATCAAAGACAAACATATTTCTTTAGGAACTAAAGAATTTTCCCTAGTTTGACTGAAAGGAAAAAAAACCCAAAACAAAATAACAATTTCTTATTAGAATGACTTCCAATGACAACTTGCATGCTATGCTAGAGGCAGTAGACAGTTATGGCTGGTAAAAGTTTTGTAAGTCTAATGCCAGAAAGCAAACAGTACTCATATCTAATGTTCAGAATCTAGTGTAGAAATAGGTATCAAAAATTGACACTTTTTTTCCTCCTACCTTCATTACATGCTCTATCATTATATTTATTTTTTTCAAGCTCAAAGAAGTCTGGATGATTTTAAATGCACAAGTTGTGAGGAAGGATGGAAGGAAAAATGAACTTGGCTTCCTGTCCCACAAGACAGTCGGGCAGTGGGAAGAGTGCTGTAATTCAGCAGGGTGTAGGTTACAGAAAGGTGGCCAGGTATGCCTACAAATAGACATCTCAGCTGATGTTCCTGACAGCTAACATCACAGGATACTTTAACACAGAAGAGAAATTAGCACAGTGGAAAATTCTACTGCCAAGTGCAAAGTGAATCCACTTATGCCTGGGAAGAACACCCTAAGCAGCTATACTGCACAACCTCTCTAGCTGGAACAACCAGCAGACATGAGAACTCACAAGGCTTGCTGTAGAGCTTAAGTGTGTTTCAAAAAAACCCCCACTTTCTCCAAATTGTGAAAATTATCTTTTTACTTGAGGTGATGAAGAATCATCACTGCCCTTCACCTACGGAAAAATGATTATTTTCATTTAACAGTATCTCTCTCCACTAGAAAAAGTTACTGACACATTTTGTGTACCCAGTGCAGGATCTACCCATACAAAGAACACTCTTGGCCTTTGCAGGAGCACTGAGAATTTGGGTGTTACTGACATCATTAGATTTATTTTAGTGTATATTAAAAAGATAAAAGACACAAAACAACACAGACAGAAAACCAATCCCACAAATCCACAACAAGAAGAGCTCTTAAATAAATATTTAAGAGATACTATTTTGTCAGTTCTTGTTAATGAATACAGGATCTGATATCAAATAGCTTTACTTCCAGCCATGTTAATTTATTTTATTCAAAATATTTTAACATATAAACATGTGCAAGACTTCAGTAGTGGTCTGCATTTCCATCCTGGCACCCTGCCCTAATAACACAACAGTCGGACACCCATCTCCATGTGGATGGACCGGATTAGAGGTCCATCCTTTAACGCATTCGGGATGGACCGGAACAGAGGTGACATAGGATTGGCAGAGGACTAATTCAGGCTGCAGCTGCATGAATTCAAAGCTGACACAGTGTTAACTCACACTGAGTCACAAGAGAATCTCTTGTGCTTCCCTTCTCAGTTTTTAAAGGCCACCTGGTCACCAAGTTGTTCAGTTTTTAGATACCCTTATGTATTCTGATAGACAAAAGGTAACTTTAAAGCAGCTTTTTCTACCCGATTCCCTTATACCTGAAAGCTACATGAACACAAGGGAAGGGAGAGAAATAAACTCACCTATGCATCCCCATGAAACGAAAAAATGAAATAATGAAAAAATTAATGAATAAAGGAAGCTTAGTTTTCAACAAATTATATCATGCAGAACACAAGCTTTACAACTGGAAAAGATTATTATATGTAATTCCTTCTACTATCACGTTTTCATATATAGCTGAGACAACTGGGTTTTTAATGCCTTAACTGTCCGTGTTTCCTCTTGACTAGAACAACAAAACCATCTGAAAAGGGAAGATGGTTTTGACTGCCCAAAGCCTTCTGGGGTCCCTAGAAGCAGCAACCAGCCATCCTAGACCACCTTTCCATCAAGTCCCTATTCCTCTCACTACAACTCAAGAAGTATTTTAAACAAGGCAGGGAAAGTCACGAGGAAAAGGCTGGGTCCCTGTGAATGCTCTTTGCTGAGTTGAGCCCAGCTGTGCCAAGGCTGGAACCAGCTGCTCTCCCAGGCAGAATGCCTTCCCACTCGGCACAGCTAACAACGGGCAAAGATGGACCATCAGCCCTTCTTTAGTTTTGGGAGCCCCAAAGGTAAAAAAACTGCTAAATTTTGCAACTGGTAAACTTGCATTTTCAAGGCTAAGATTTGCTCAAGTTAATATTGAAGAGTTATTCAGAGATGATCAATTTTATTTGGGGAATGAGTAATTGGTTTGCAAGGCTGAATGAACGCACTGCTCCAAAAAACTACTACTTGTAGTTCAAAATAAAGCCTTAGATTTTCTTTAAAAGCCAGGATTTTGGATCAATATTTAGTGTCTCTGCTTACGCTGTAACCATGTGCTTGGCTCTGTATGATGTTTTTCTATGCTACAGTACTTTATTTTAAACAGAATATATTCTATTTAGATATCTAAGTTACATCAGATCAGTGATGCGATAAGTGTCATGCAGCTTTCTCCAAGATTTCTGCCCTTATCTCAGGCTGGTTTCCAATATTTCATAACTAAATATTAACTGACATGCTCTATCGAAGTACAAGTTTGTCTTCTTCCTGACCCCAGGAACTTAATTCTCAATAGGAAATATGGCAAAACACATCCTCTTTAACATTGTTATAGTCAATAGAAGCAGAAATTACTTTGCTAATAGCAGTATTTACTGTAATTCCATTGCAAGCAGAGGTCAGGAGGAACAGGTGCCATCATAGCAAATCTTGAACCAAAAAACAAAGGCAAAGAAAAACAAAAAACTCAGCACTTAAGACTTACAGGGGACAGCAAAGTGACTGTTAAAATCCTGAATGATTTTTGTTTAAGTTTAAACGAAGTACTGCCATTGTCTTCCATCTGCCAGTCCACATCTGTGAAAACTGCCGATTAAAGAATCATAGAATCCCAGACTGGTTTGGGTTGGAAGGGACCTTAAAGATCATCCAGTCCCAACCCCCCTGCCAGCAGCAGGGACACCTTCCACTACACCAGGTTGCTCAAAGCCTCATCCAGCCTGGCCTTCAACACTTCCAGGGAGGAGCAGCCACAAAAAAAAAAATCCTGAAAACACCTCCACTCATGTTACCAAAATGACTTACTGCCTTTTGCTTTGTGCACCCAAGAGACAGCCACCACTATCCTCCTATAAATACTCTGTCATTTTCCTGCTTGGTGTATCTCGGCTTCCAATTACTGAGTTAGTTGGCAATTTTTCAACAAAACATTCTGGGTGGGATGTTGTCAACAATTGAAAGCCATTTACAGGAATATCACAATTTTAAAGAAATCTTTGAGAAAAGCATGTGACAGAAAAGCCACTCAGCTTGGGAATGGGAGAGGTTCCCATTGCCAATGAGCAAGTCTCCTGTTCATTTAAGTGAGAGTAGGGTCTTAACTCTCAGAAGCAGCACGGTTACACAGGCACAGCTCATTCAGTGGCTTTTCCTCACTCCAAAGATTTTGGCAAATCTTTGGCTCACCCCAGCAAGAAATGTTCAATTCTCTCCATTATTGCCTCCCTCAAAGTAATAATGAACAGGCTGGAAGTCTTATGTCATCTGATTTGTTGTTCACACTCAAAGCTATACTTCGACAGCACAATGTAAAGCTGCTCCCAAAAGCAGCTTCAGGATCAGCTTTCAGTCTGACTCAGGGAAGTAATCATTTTCAAAATAAAATATTGCTCATAACTATTAAGGCATATTATATAGACTGATGTACACAGCTACCCCTGCAACAATTTCAAGCTTAGCAGGTATTTCATTTGGCCAATGAGTAAAGTTATGACAATGATCTATAGAAACAGATTATACAGAAAGTAGAAACGACTGGTTTAAAACTCTTTGTCTAAGATTCATGTTCAGGATGCAAAATTTTGCTTTACATGGCAGGGTAGAAAAACAGCCAGAAGCAGGACTGAAATCTTACTGTAAAACCCCACAAATAGACAGGACTTTAAAATAGTTTCAGAGCCCACACCCACCCATATGGTAGTAAGACAAATCACGTCTCCTGACCTATTTAGAGTTATCACATCCATCAGAATACAAAGAACTGGGTAAAACCCAAGGTTTAGAACAGCATGTCAAACTTCCATGCTAAATAATCATACTCCATCTGAAATACACCTTCTTGCAAGCCACAGCAACTAATTTGGTTTAGGAGACCTACTATAGGTGTGAGCATACAGTAACCACATATGAAAGAGCATTCTAATTTAATTTTTTACAAAAGGAAAAGACTGAACCAAACCTTTACAGAGCAATACTACAATCAATGCATCTGATTAAGCTTTGCTTTGAGCACAGAACTTGCTTCATGAAAGAAAGCTACACCTGTGACAGGTTGTTCTTTGGTAGTGTATTAAGTCTTACAGCATTCCTAATGCAGATGAATAGATTACCTTCAAGGAAAAAAGCTTCAGGGAGAATTCATTAATGGCTATACAAACAACACTATTTATTATCATGAGGAGGCATTAGCATGTTTCAGTATAAAGTTTCTATGGGTACATGTTCTGAGCAGCAGCTCAAAACAAGGTAGATGTTGTCAGGAAGCTTCCAGCCCCATCTAAAGGCTTTCAGAGCTTTCAAGGATTTTTATTTCAGTCGACTGCATCTGAATGATGTTATGTGCCCCTACAGATCACAACAGATGTGCAATACTCTGTTAAGTAAAGAACTGCTCTTATTCCAGGAGTCTGCAGAGCAGACTGCACATCAAGTGGTATCAGCCATCTCAAACCTCTCTGAGCTCAGAGCAAGCACACTTGCTGTCGTGCCCCTGCCCTCCTGCTAAGTACGTCTAGATCAGCATCAGCGCATTGCCCATATGTATGTCCAGTAACACAAACATATGGGATGGAGACTTTCCTTCCCAAAAAAGGGGTTAGTTTGCAAGCCTTTGTATATTAGACTGGGTCAGAAAAATTCTACTGGGCTGAAGAATCTCAAAAGACGTGATAAAATACTAAGTATAGTAAGATCTGCCCAAGTGAGTAGCATTTTAACAAGGTAAGTTTCAGGATGAGAGAAATTATTCACCTCACCACTAATTATAGCCCTTT
>NW_010321305.1:41143-59339 GCF_000700745.2 Antrostomus carolinensis
AATGAGCACTCACTGCAAAAACATGCTCTCAGGCCTGCCCTTCGCTGTAGTAATAGGAAGAATAAATCAATTAGAGAAGTACGATTACTGTATTGCATTTTGATTTAATACCGAGATAAAAGCTATGTTGCACAGTAGGAAAACGGCTATTTTCATGGATTATTTGAGAACAGTAATAGTCTAATAGTCTTTTTGTTCTTTTCCAAATAATATGAGAAAGTCTAATAGCCACCTTGAATATAGCACTTGCACCATACTGGACAGGATCTCTAACAACCTTCTACAGAACAACAGGTTTATTTCAGAAGGTTACATCCGACAAGTCACACATTAGGGTTAGGGACAGATAAGATGTTCCCAATATATTGCAAAGGCAATCCAGGTTTATTTCACTACTTCACAGTGAAGAACTATGCTTATTAAATCAAATCATCTGCACAATGAAAACAGGAAAAAGCATTCAGAAATTTTTCCTTGAGATGAAGAACAGTAACAGGGAGACCCACATGTCACTGACGTGAATTTTTTTTTTTTTACAACTTAAATTGTTCACAAACCAGAACAAGTATTTACCTAATAGAAAAATGTGAAGTTTAATTTTAGTGAACATAATAAAGCATTTGACCTAGGAATAATGCAGAAAACTTCAGGACTGGGACATAACAGACAGCCTTCAGACCTGGCCCCACATCTTTGTCTACCATCATCACTTCACCTCCCAAATAATGATTACACATATCGCCAGGGGAATCTCTTAATACAAGGCAACAGCAGCTGTTACAGCATCTCCACATCCATCTTTTCCACACTAAAGCCTATAGGAATTGAACAGGAGATGGACAGTAGTAATTAGCACCATCCAAAAACCAGCACTAAAAGTAGAACTGCAATACCATCCTGAGTAGTGATGCTGTGAAACCACTGAACATGCCAGCAGGACTCCAGTGCCTCTTGGTGAAGCCCTTCCTCTCCACTGCTTTCTCACACTGGTCTCACTTGATGAGAAAGCCAGGACCTGGCTCCAAGGCTTCATCCCAGAGAAGGTCCAGTTCAGCTGGAGGCCAGGAGCTGCTCCCCTCATTGGTACCTCGCTCCCTCTGCAAATGCATCATCCCGGTTTTGATTTGATCCAGTAGTTTACTCAGAAGGATGTAAAGGAAGGAAGTTTCAGAAGGAAACTATGGAGTGATCAGCTTACAAACCTCTCCTACCTGCTGCTGAAATACACATGCAAGACTAACCCATGGACATGGGGCAGAAAAGACAGCAAAATGTAGTACTGCAAAGGCACAGCAGCTAACTGGTATCACAGCTGCTTCAATACCACAGAAATTATGGAGGAGGTAATCCCTGCAATGCTTTTATTGCCTGCATTTTGAAATACAGCAGTGTACCTCAGACTAGATTCCTAGTCTGCAGCATCCCTCATTTCAGCAGTCTCTGGCTATTACACTAACTCCTTGAAGCACAGAGAGAGCTATGGTAGGGAAAAAGGGAAAGGGGAGAGCGACACCTCTACATAAAGACAACCCAGCAATTATTGCACACTCCAGCTTTCGCAATCCCATAAAACCAGACTGGTCATGCCAGAGCAGCTGCCAAAGTCACCAACTCAAAGCCAACTCAGACCTGTGATGAGAGGGAACAGCATTTCTTCATCTCTGCCCTGCAGCCTGTGTGAAAGGAGAACCCATTTTGGATGTATGTCCTGTTCATGAGAGGTGAGCAGCCCCCTGCCACACCAGCCCCCGGACAGCTCAGGATCTCGTAAAGCTCTGGGGAGGCTGCACACTAACCAGCCTGGATCACACCTGCCTGGCAAGGAAACTATTACCTCAATAGTTGGGATGGGGTCTGTCATTAAGATATTCCTGCAGCCCAGACCACCAAATCAGTTTGAAAGAGAGCAAAGGGTCAACATTTATGAGATGCTTCATGTTTTTCAATTACAGGATGACTGAGAGCTCTAGCTTCGCCTCAAGCACTTCAGATAGGCTTTACAATTGCTGCCTGAAATCCTTCAGACTAATACTGTTTCCCCATTAACCAGCATGACTGATAAATCCTTTTAAGTGAAAATAAAATGGGTGATGGAACAAAATTGCATGACAGTAAAAGGCAAGTCATTCATGTAGTTGGTAGGTTTGAAGTCCAGCTCCCTCCACCTTTTGATAGTGGGATCACACAGGCTACAAGGCAGGAGACACTCCCTGGTATGCTGGACTAGGACTAGCAGTTGCTTAGGTCCACTTCCAGCTCTTCCACTGGAAAGTTAAAAACCACGTGTGTGTCTTTCCAATGCAGTTAGTGAAAAATATCATCATGGAACCCACCAGAAAAGGTACAGCACAGCTAGTTTCAGCAGAAGTCTTAGGAAAAACCTTTGCCCTTAAGCCAGAAGATGCTCTTACCTACAAGTTGCTTGTGAATGTTCCACAGATGTGTATAATCCTGAAGCATTTTTTAATGTACAAGTTTTGTTGTATACAACCAAGAATAAAAATGAGTGCACTCTTCACATATTCTGCAGCAAACTCTACAAATTAAAATCAGATTAGTTGTTTCACTTTTCTATTCTTGCTCTTAACCAAAACTCAGTACTTGATAGAAGCAGTTTTCCAAAATGCCCTCTCCAGTTTCTAGTACAAGAAATCTCTATTATGCACTGTATCATCTGTATGATAATAAACATTTTCCAGTAAGGATGAACTCTCCTCCTACTCCATGCCAGATATGAATCTTGAATTCCTCTGTGCCAGCAGAGGTAGGTAAATAATGCAGAGCTGTACTGCTAATTACTAAACATCAGTTGTACTGGCTTATAGTTATACCAGTCCAGTGCTTATAGCAGGATAGTTTGTTCTGCTATAGAAGAGAAACAAAACAGGCATTGGTAAAAGCTGACATCCCCATATTATCTGGTGAAACTGTAGCTCAGAAGTTTATAAATACATTTATATTGGTACTTTCAGTAGTGTCAGTTTATATTTTACTCATGGCATCCTTACTAGATGTACAGCTCTGTACTGTCTCTAGCAAATGAGGAGCTCTTTTCCAATACAGTCCATCATTTCTTGTATTATTACAGTGCTTCTAATGTCAAATTGAGGAAATGCCTTTTTATCAACATAATTAAACCAAACCCATCACAGGATGCACAGCCTTCCAAGAAATTCCACGTGAGTTATAATGGTACCGACCTCATGCTAAGGCCTCAAGACTCTCAAGTCATTTTAAAACACAGGAGAAAAGTATTCTTTGATAGTATTCCATTTAAAATACTGGTTTCATGTTATGATGAATGTACAGAAGGCTTTCTGTTTCATTATTCTTAATGTTTCACACACTTCAGTTCACTGGGTACCACTCACTGCTCATACATGCTGTGTATTCATACCCTCAAAAAATCCCATAAACACATTTTGACTGAAGAAAAGGAGGAAGAGTTTAGAGGTGATTTCCATTACTAAAAGTGAAAAAGAAGTTCCAATTTAAGTCCTCAAGAGTCCAAAGCTTAAAACGAATATGAGAACTACATATAAACCACGTTAATATAATATAAACCTATAATTATAGGTTTATATATATGAAATTAATATAAACCACATTTGGGCTGGTACTTAGACTAACAGATCTCACTGCAGATCATGCATGAAAGTGCACCATCTCCCACATGAAATGGCATCATGAAGGTAATACAGAGGTAAACATACAAATCACTAGCTGTAAGATCCAAGATAAGTTAAATAAGCAACATTTTCAGGGATCTTTTTGGAAAAAAAAACCACAAACAACAACAACAAAATACCAGCAGGAGCCCCATTCCCACTGTTGTACCACAGCAACCAAGTAGATAATCGCCAGTTATGCTGCTGGAACTGTCCCTCTATGACCAACCCAGGGTACTTGCTTGTAAACAGAGAATTACCAGGTTATGGCAATTCTCCTCAAGCACACCGATATAAATGAGTTCTGCGGTGCTAGGGAGGAAGGAGGTATAATGAGAAAGAGCTCTGTATTAAGGCAAAACATACGACTGACTGCTTAAAAAGGAATTATTTGATAAGTTTACCGAACTGGATATTATACCTACAAACACCAATTAACAACGTTCCCTGAAACAACAAACTATTTCACAAAGAACACAACAATCACATTATTTTTATCTTCTATTTTCTCCAACTCCTATTAAAGAAAGTAACTTAGTTTTTAGCTATCTTAAGTAAGTGAGACTGTAATGTTGCAGATGCCCATTTTTTTAATACAGATCTACTACATGCAGTCTTCCTGCATCTGCCTGCATGCACTCATATTTGGGGAGAAGATCTCCATCCTAAAAGTATACTTCCATTCCAGGTCTTGGAATACATTGCTCGTGTGGCAGTGACTACCAAAACCCCTCTAGTCCTTACTAAGGTGTTACACACACACAGACACTTCTAGTAACCATGTTAAGAAAATAAATTTTAAGTGCAAGCCTGGACAGGATCATTGAAAAGAGCCACTTCCTTAGACAGTAGATGCCATTTTTGTCTTTTAAAGCTCAACTGTTAAACCCAAGCAGACATGTCTCTCAATTTGTGAGAAGCAGCAGATATTTATCTCCCACAGATAACTTACTATATTCTATGATAAATACCATGGAAGTGCAGCTACTAGCATATGGTCTCCATAAAGAGCTTGTTATATCTATTCTTGGACTGTCTACAGCCACTACTGTCCAAGAAATGTCTATTCCAAACTCTCAGCAATCTCTGATGAGAGACTCGTAAAAGATCAGTTTGATTTCATTGCCCAGCCATTGCTCCGTAGCATATGCTACTGAGCCTCGGGCTAGCTAGTGGCTGGGCTGAACGTACCCCTCTCCACACTCACCCTGTTCATCTAGGGTGTATTTTTTAGTTACCTAGGTTCTCTTTTCCTTTATGTCTGAAAATAGTTTGAAGCAACAGACAGGATACAAAGCCCTACACGTTTTTGGAAAAGCAAACCCTCCACAGTCTGTGCTGTGTGCTTTCCATCAAGGTTATCGATACCATCTGCCCGCTCAGCGAGAGGCAGAGGAACGTGCTTCCTCCAGCATGCAAATAAAGCCGGGCACTGGGCAGATGCTACCTCACACCACCACCTGGACAGCCTGGAACAGCCTTCTGTACCTCAATATTTAACCAAAACAGCTAAATACAACTAAAACAGCACATCCAGATGTGACTACCTCAGGGCACTTCTAGCTAACTGGAGAAATATCGTCACTCCCCGCACACAACTGTCCACGTTACCTGGGGGAAAGGCAGGGAGGTGACGTTTCTTCTTGTTGGGGAACACATTCATACAGCTGTGTGCAGAGTGAGACAGCAGTGGGCTAAACACAAAGCAACTGAGAAGTATTTTTGTGTTTCTGTCTAAAGTGTTTGCTGTCGGTCTCTGGAAGGGGAAGCAATTAAACTGGAAGATAAATTAAAGCGTGACCTCTCACGTACCCCCTGAGAAGCCCAGCATATGTCACCAAAGCACCACCGCTTCTATTCTAGCCGGTTCCGCTCCTTGCAGACAGGCTTGTGCAGAATGTACACTGCAGAGCAGAACAGAAAATGATCTGTGGAATAGAAAATACAGCCAAGCAGAACATGATGGGAGAAGCTTTGTTTAGAGAAGTTTTCTATTATCCTATTATCTATTATTTCCCTGCAGCAGGCAGCAGTAAGGGCTTCATGAAATTAATGCCGCCGGAACAAGGCGTCACTGTGTTAAAAAGGCTCTACGGTTTCCACCTGCTTTACACAAAGCCCAGCACCAATACCCACCTCATGAGACTCAGCAATTAGAATCCACAGTGAAGCCAATTTATGATCTAAGTAAGAATATTGCCAAAGAGCCATATGGAAGGGAAGTAAATATTTTGCTTTGATAAGCAGCGGGGTCAGCATCAGAATAAAGACTTGGATCTGAAGAGAGAACTGATTACAATATCTTGGGTTTATGGTCTCTGAAAACCTCTTTACCTGTTTTCACCCCTTCCCCCTTACTGTTCAATTGTTTGTAATTTGGAATTGCTTATAACAAAACAATTCATGTTACAAAAATATAAATGGTGCATCTGCTTCAATTCTGTTCAGAAACATCTCATTCTTATTACATTAATTTTCTCACAAATGAGCCAATTCCTTTTTTCCCCCCTGTAGCTGAAACTTTTCAAATCATTTATTATTTCACTTTGACTTGCAGACTTGTCTATCCCCACCACAGCTTAGGTACCAGTAACTTCACAATCAAAACTCATTCAAAACTCATTTAGATGTTTCTTTATAGCTCAGTTAATTGAGAGAAGTTTTGGTTGGTGGTTTTTTGGGGTTTTTTTTTGTAATAGCTAAGGAAGTGAGAATGCAGCTTAACCCCAGAAGTAATGAAGAACTACACAGTAAATTTTTAATACATAACTGCACATCAGAAATCTCTAAGCAAGTTCAAGGATTTTGTGACCAACAAGTAAGTGGAAGACAAACTTTTCTGCAGAAGTACAAAGAATTAAGAAGCATTAGCACATGGTGTTCCTCTGTATTGAAGGTATCTACAGAAGGCATCATCCTAGTTTAAATTAAGAGCGACCATCAGGGACAAGCCACTAGACAGGATTATTTTTTATTGCCTTCCCATTTACAGGTAAGGCCTTATGAAGAAAAATCGCTTTAAAATTGGAGTTTAACTAAAGAGTTCCTCCGTTTATCTTACATTTAAAATAACAGTTAAGATGCAAGTAAAATACTCCCTTATAGAGGTTCTTACTTCTAACGGCAGTCAAATGCTTTTCAGAATATGAAGCTATCTAGAGCAGAACACTATCATCCATTTAGCCTCTAAACATATAATCATCAGCCATAAACATTTAGAAAATTATCAACTCAAGCTTCATCTTCAATTTGTATTAAGTATTTGTATCTTCCTTAATAAAACTATTTATCTGCAGAGGGCTATTGTCAAAAAGTATTCTATATACACATGGATTAGAGTTAGAGCGAGCAGCCAAGATGCCTTCAACAAAAAAGAGCAATTTTCTATACATGGAATTTATGTCTTTAATCCTCAGGCTTGGGAGACTATTACATCTCTAAACTTATCTTTCATATAAGACAAGATCTCACTATGTTTATTCTATAAGGAGAAAGAAGAAACAATAAAACTTCTGGGGACATAGTTGGTGTCAACCTTCCATCCCAGGAATTCATTCAGTCATTGATCCAACAATAATTACAAATCAAAATCCAGCATTTGAAACCTCCCTATGCAATTTAAACCAAAGCAAGTACTTTACAGATGAAATTTTCAAACTAAATTACTCTTAAGCCTTAGTTCAAAAGAGACATTCTATACATTAAATTCCACACATGGATTATTAGAAGTCTGAGTAATACATCATTAAAATGGCAAAGTTATATCAAAAAAAAAATAAAACAGTGCTTCTAGAGCACCAACTAGATTTCACATTACGATGCAAGAAAAGTACTAAACCCTTAACCTCTGGGTTAACCTCCTAGCCTACACCAGCAGGATTTGGGAGGATGACAGATACAAAGACAACATCTGAAGACATAAAACTTGCTCCCAGTGGTCTTGATATGGCTTTCACTGGGAAGAGACATGTCACCACTCAAGACTCGAGCTGTTTGACTTTCCAGATAATTTTTGGTAGAAGTTTAAGTCCAGAGCATTCTTTGCTAACTGACTCTATTAATTTGCCCCAAAGTCAACCCGATTTCAGCAGCCACGTGGATATACCAATTGCAACCTGAATTTTGTTGCCACTGGTATAACCCTCTTCTCCAATTAAGACTAGATTTAAAAAACCTGAAAAGATGAAGACACAAACAAGTGTATACTCTAGTTCTATAAATCATTAGAAGGCAAAAAGAACGGAATTTAAGTCTTAAACTTGTTTGATCTCATCTTCTCAGTTAAATGTTTAGAAGCACTGTAATTTGTAACTACTAAGTCTTTGAATGCAGAAATTAAAAAATGACCTGCTACAAGAGAAAGTCTCACAGACAGGATTCTTGGCTTCTTTTTAGATGCCTGGAGGCCTCAGTTTCAATTACAACGGCTGTACTTACAGCTAATGGTTTTCTTGCTATTAGTCAGATTCCATCTGCCCTAAAACCTGCAGTGGTTATTGACTGAGACATCCTCAATAGAAAATGCCCTTCTTTAGACAACCTTGAGGTTACAATTTCTTGAAATTATTTTGGCACTGGATGGACCAACATGGCCTAGTTCTTATCTTCTGAAAAATGCATTCAGTTTTTTGGTGGTGGGTTTTTTTTGTTTGTTTGTTTGTTTTGTTTTGTTTGGGGCTTTTTGGGATGGCAGGGTTTAGCTTGTTTTATTTCTGGTTCGGTTTTTTTTTGTTTTTTTTTTTTTTTTTCCGTTCTTAAAATCAGTCCCTCAAATGAAAGCTTCAGTACAATTACAACTTTCAGGGAGAGTTTTAACTAATCCATTCAGCTTGTGGAAGCATTACTTCAAATGCCTTTTTATCCTCTATAAGTGGTACTCAAACAGCTCCCTGAGAGGTCCCCATACTATCAGCTTTACCTGGTCTGCCCTCAGTTCAGTTTGGTATTTTCAATTTCCTCGTGATTTTTATGTACTGTAATTTTTTTTCTTTAGATCAAAGCACTCTCCAACAACTCATACTGACCTAGACACAACCAATGAGTTTTTAGAGGTTTTTTGTTGGTGGTTTGGGGTTTTTTTTTTTTTTGGTTGTTCTTGTTTTTAAACCCTCACAGCATTACAAAAGTAAATCACATTTTGTGTCATTGTTCACAGTAATATATTTTAATTTTTATTTTTGGTAGCATACCACCTGAAATGAAAGCAGATGACGTATATATCCATTTGTCTTTAGTAAGAGCTTATTCTTCCTGCTAACAAACACTTTGTAACCTTTAGCCTCCTCACAAAGAAAGAAGGAAAGAAAGCAAGCCCTTTAAAGAACAGGGGGACAGCAGGACTTCATTAAGCATTGTGTTATCAAGTTAATGCACATGAATTTGGGTCCACCTGCCCAACTACATCTCCATGGATTTAGCTGAGAGGATCCAAGCCCCAGCTCCGTGACTTGCATTCCTGTTTGCTCCTCCGGCACAGCGAGCAGATGGCAGGACTGAGAAGCAAACAGTCAGCTGCTAGCTTGTGCAGGAACTTTTTTCTATATATTCCTTATAGCGAGAGATAGAGAAGCCCAGTTTATACAGCAAGTAAGACTATTCCTACAGTGACATTTCTCAGTATTATTTTTACTGCCAATACATTTTGTCTCAGCATTTTCACTTCTTAAAAGCAGCATTCATTCCAGAGCTCTGCAGCTCCAGGATGTTTAAACCTCAGTATTGCACAATTGAAGATACCACAACAGATGTCATTTGTCCTCCTCGCTATCTTTCGTCACCTCCTTTTGCCCTTACTTGCTGTGACAAAATAAAGTGAAGATTCTCACTGTTCCCCTACTGCCAGGAAGTCCAGGTGACCTCTGAACATTATTTGACTTTTCAATGTTTACTGGGACAAAGCCAGACTGCGCCTGCATTCCAGCACACTCAACCTCATTTCCTTCGATTTATGGACATGCATTCAAGGCCTCTGCCCTGTACTGCCAGCCCCAAACACTGTCCTAACAGTTCTCTGCTGCCACTTTTAAGTCTCTTTTTGCTGTCATGTGCACCATTAATGCATAAATAGGACCTGCTGTTTACTCAAACTAATATACTATATTTAGTTAAGAGTACATTGGTATGAAAAAGTTTTCAAAGGAAAGAAATTGGGCGTTGGAGGGGAAAAAGTGCAGGTGTGCAACCAATCTCAGCCACATAACAGCAAGTTTTAGCCACGTTCAAACATGGTGCTTATTTGGCCTTGTACCTTCTGTTCAAATCATGATGATGTGGTTTTATCTGGCTGTTGTCAAAGAAGTCTATAAACAAATGAATTTATTTTTAGCAGTGCTTGAGCTGCTAGCAAAATTTAAATAATGCCCAATGAGTGGTGCTTGGCACAAGCAAATAAAATGATGATAACATTTGTCTAGCACTCAATACATTAATTGCTTAACCAGGGTTTGCCTTCTAGGGGGTCAACATTCAAAACATATAAAACAACACAAGTTTATATGCAACAGGTGTAGAACTGGGGGAAGAGCATCCTTTCAGAATGCTCATCCATCAACAGCCCATTTTTATAGCACTCTGCCATTACAAAAGCAATAACATTCCACTCATGGAAATAGCTAAGCTCAAAGATCAAACCTTGATGATACTCCAGAGCCTTCTTTACATACATATTGAAATTTAAGATTCCTTTTCTTTTACAATAAATCAACTGTCCCCACTTGAATAGTCATTTTAGTTTATGAAATGATTTTGATGCATCACTGCTACCTGGCACAACGAGTTCCTAAACTAATCTCCCCTCATAGAAGGCAGCTCTTTGGGATAACAATTCCAGGGTCCTAGCATAGTCTCCATTTACAATTACTGCAGATGTGGTATTCAATCATGGCTCAACAGAGGCCAAGGACAGCAGAGGTACAATAGGGTGAAGTACATTTTGCTTGAAAACACATCTGTACATTTACAACACGTACAAATTTTCTGCTCCACAGACGGTTGTTCAGAGAGACCTTTACAATCCCAGATCAACTCAAGTGTCAAGCAATTAAAGTATTTTAAGTACCATTCCTTTTTTAAATAATTACCAGCTTTCCAGGTTTTAGCAAAGATTAGGCATCCACACATTTGTTTGGCAGCAGATTTGTCCACAGAGGCAGAGAGATGTGGAGGTGACAGGAGGAGATGGGATGTTTTTGTGTATTGCAAGTCTGCCCTGCTCATTTGATAGGTATCTAAGTTAGGCCACTATCAAGATGTGCAATTCCTACACAACTACAGCAATATTAACTTTAATCTAACTAGTGTAAGAGACAATAACAGAAAAGACATGGCGATTCCCATGGCAACATCAGCACAAAATGTACCAGTTCTGCTAAAACCACTTAAGTCTTTCCTTGGGCAAGTGAAGCTGCATCTGCTGCATCTTCATAGTTACAATTATTTGTGCTATAATGAGAAGAAAGTTAGGAGGTACGCCCATTAGTGGTGGACTTTTATTTTTTAACCCGAAACAGAAGTATACAAGGTTCTTCAAAAGAATTACAAATACCCAAATACAATTAAACTTAATAGCATAACAAATCCCATAACACAGGATTCAGAGGACATCTGGCCTTTGTTACTTTTGTACAGAAAGGTGTACACTGTCCAGATTTACACCTTATTAGGACTGTCTTTCATGAGAAGGCTGAGGATAGGGAAATGGCACTCCTAACCCCTCGTTCACAAGCTGCAGTCTGAATTGACACAGTGCTGGCTTGGGAGGCCGCTTCGAGTCTACAAGCCAATGGTTTTCATGAATGCGCCTCGAACTGCAGAGAGAGTTTTCCCTTCCTGCAAACATTCCCTTCAGCATTTGTCCTAACACACTCCCTGGGAAGAGAAAAGGGACAGAGATATCCTCACCACAATGCTTACTCTGCCGCACAGCAGTTCCTCTGCAGAGGGAGCTGGGCCGCAGCTGTGAGCCAGCAGCCAACTCATCCTGCCAGGGAAAATAGAACCCATCCACACGGCTTGTCACTGGGCTGTTCCTGTTGCAGCAATTTGCACCAAAGTTCACAGGCCTGAATGTCCTATGCATTGTGCTCATTTGACTATTAAGTTACCTTGATAACCCTCTCATTAGCCATATGGTACTTCTATCCAGCCTACAATTTTGGTTTCAATATCCTCAGGGTGAACTGCACAGTTAATAAAACAAAGCACCTGCAATTCAGAATCCCAGAATTGCCTGGATTGGAAAAGACCTTTAAGCTCATCGAGTCCAACCATGAACCCAACACTGACAAGTCCCTGACTAACCCATGTCCCTCAGCACTATGTCTACATGACTCTTCAATCCCTCCAGGGATGGGGACTCCACCACTGCCCTGGGCAACCCCTTCCAATGCCTCAGAACCCTTTCAGCAAAGAAATTCTTCCTCACATCCCATCTCAACTGCCCTGGGCACAACTTGAGGCCATTTCCTCTTGTCCTGTCACTTGTTCCGTGGTTGAACAGACCCACCCCCACCTCTCTCCACTCTCCTTTCAGGTAAATTATCCTGTTGTCACCAAAACTTCTTATTTGTTGAATTCTTCAAGAAAGTCCCTAAAAATGAGCAGTTATTACTGAAGGAACAGAATCTTCTGAATTCTATTGCTCTGAACATCGGTAAAGCATTAAGGTTTGAGAGGTCTTCTCTTAAGTAAACTTCATTATGAAAGCTTGACTACTAGAGTAGCCTTTTTATTAGATGATGTGAACCAGACCAATTGTTTGTTTTATAAAACAGGTTTATCTCAGCCACTACTCTACAGCAAGAAATACTGATTTCTCTACTTGCTTTCAATACTGCACAAGTTTTCAGACTGCAAAATCAGTACAGCTCAGGCTCTAGAACACTGTCCTACTTATGTTAACCACTCAAAGACACTCCTGGAAGAAGTCTAATCAACCCTAAAATTTTAGAGAAATTAATTAAATATTCAGCAGTAACACCAAAGTTAACTCTGAAGGTAAATTCCTATAAAAAGTCTTATTTTAGTACCTCAAAATGCATGCTACCTATCAGGCCCAACTAGTTCATTTTCTGTATCTCTGAACTGCAACACAATATGTATTTCAGATTTCCTTCTTCTTGATGTTTTCCTTCTTCTTGATGAGAGGCCATACTAAATGTACGTCTTTTTCCAGCAAGATGGAAATCTTCCTACTTACATCAGTGTTCTGGTTTACTTCAGCAGGCTCAAAAGCTTTAGACAGCAAATAAGGTTCCTGCCATTACTTAATATTTATAGGAAGCCCTGGAAAGAGCTGAAGGGGGCTCACATTATAAACTTCAAGCACACAGACTTTGAACATGATGAATTTTATTTAGAAAATGTAATTAACGTTTGACAAAAGTTAATTAGATGTTTATTATTAGATGTTAATTAATTACTTGCAGGCATAGCTTGCATTTATCTGTCTTCAATAGCTCAGTTAGGTTTTCCTATCCACAGACCAGCTCTAACTGGTCTCTGTCCTTTCACAGAGAGATTTACGTCATGTCCAGGGCAGAGTGCAGTTTTCACGCATGCACTCATTTTCACTCATTTCAATAGGACACATGGATTAGAAGCACAAAGAGCAAGACTGTTACCATTAAAAATCCAACAGTTAACTGGTTCAGTTAAAACAAATTAATACCACAAACTCTGGTACCACGTACTACTTGTTGTATCACTTACTAGGGACTGTTTTCTTTCTGGGACATTATGCATGGAAATGTCCACGTGGAAGTGTTGAATCTGTTCATCTTATCTCTTAGTAATTAGTGGAAGGTTAAAAGGCAATTACTAGATGTAAGTAGTCTCAGTTCCAGGTTCTAAGAGAATACTCAGTTTGCAGAGACTCTTTAAACTGCAATATATTAGACATCATTACAGATAAATTCCATTTTTCAAATCGTACACAGTTTTAGATAATGCAAACCAAGACACAAAGAGGAGACTTCAGGAGAAGTTTTATGCCTGAAGAAGTAATATGGTATAAAAATGTCGAAGTAATATGGTATAAAAATGTCGATAAGTCCATAGACAGAGTGGGAAACTTTGTCTCCACTTTTTAACAGTCACTTGATAACTGATAGCCTGAAAGCATTCAGCACTCTCAAGTAAGGCACAACTAACATAAAGAGTACTCCAGTAGAGATCAGAGCAGTTAGACCAGTTGTCTGCACAAGCCAATATGCAACTACTTATAGATTAACTGAAATAACAATACAAGCAACTTATCTTGACCTGTCCTAAATATATTTTGAAAAATAAAGTGAACATGCAGGGCAGTATGGCAAGTGAGATATTCAAGCCAGCCAACATAGGTAAAGTATCTACAGGAAAAGCTGAAGAGTCAAGTGCATCTTCCTACATGGCACATCTTTGCTTCTTACCACATTAGTTGTGTCTTACAGGAGACAATACCTAAAGAAGAGAAAAGTACCTGCCTAACACTGTTAGTGTGGTTATTCAGCAGATCACCACGGACGTTTGGAAAGTGCAAGACCTTCTATAAGCATTGCTCAGCTCTGTGGTAAGAGCCTTTGAGAAAGGGTATAGATGATGCAGAAGACAATGTCAGATAACATTTGCTCACACACAAACATTTTAAGACAAAGTTGTTTTTATAGTTTACTAACTGGAAACTGAGAAAATTACACAAACAATACTATTCACTGCTTGAGAAAATTACACTAGCGCTGCAGCACTTTAATATTTTGATCCTGTTTCTCAAACTATGACAGCAACCTGAAAAGCCAAGAAAAATAAAACAAGCAAACAAGTAACTTGCCTTGTCTTGTCCTGTACCAGCTATGGAAGGGTACAGAAGCTGCAGCTAGGGCACTGAAAACAAGCAGTACCAATAACCACAAGTGAAAGCATGTATTAATTCTGTGTATTTTGTTTGGTTTAATTGGCCATTTGCACATCTGAGATAAACTAAGGGAGCCCTGTCCTTTCGCTTATTGCTTACTAAGGTAAGATCTCATTACAGAAGAAAAAAAACCATAAGGTCTGCACCATTCTCCATGTCAGGTTTACCAACCTAGCACATGCAGCTACCCAGTCCAGTTGTCAGGAGCAGCAGCAGAAGTAACCAGCAAGCATTCATTAGAACTGGTTTTTTAAAATGGACTGATAGAGCCTTGAGAAAGTGATTATCAAGTCTGGGTTGCGTTTATTGAAGCTACTTCAGATTTGTACGAAGAGATGAGAACATTTAAATAGATACTTATGAAAAGATTCTAATTTTCAAATATGTCTCAATGACTTCAATATATATATTCCATTCTTTAATTCCCTCTCTTTTACAAAGTTTTACTATATAGCACTTAAAAAGCAATTCCAAGTCATTCCAACTTAAATTCAGTTCCAAGAAACTACAGTGTGTTTTTTTTCATCTACGTCCACACTTATTACAAATATTTACAGCAAACAGAACGGAAAGCATGTGTTAAATTCCTGTAAGTAGATGAAAAAACATCATGTATACTTTTTGTCACTTCCACAGAATGTGAATATAATAGTTTGAGTGTTTATTTTCTGTAGTCTTTATGAAAGATAATCTTGTGATACACACCTACAGTATCATTAAGTTTGATGATTTCATTCCTGACATTTAAACTTCCTGCTTATAAAAGACTAGAAGTGCTTCTGTTTGTTTCTAGTCAGATAATTCAGAGTTGCATGCAATGGCTAAGAATATATGAAAAGATGACTGCATAGTACTGCTTTCAGATCTTATGAATAAGATTATTCATAGGCAAATAACTCAATGAAATTAACACATACCACTAGTGACAAGGCATAATTTCACTAGTCAACTGTGTCAAGGTTAGTACAGGTCATTACACTGATGTTTGCTGATCATTTCTGCTTTCAATTAAATGTGCATAAATGAATCTCAACATATACCAATGCCTTGTTAAATTCTAACATTTGTAATAGCACTTAATTGTTTTACCCTAAAGAGAAAGCAATAAGAGGATTGCATTCCTCACGATTTGTCACAGTCATAATATTAGAGAATTCATTTTAAGAAAAGAGACAAGATAGTGTGTTATTTTAAGTGTTGATCTTGAATCCACAGTATTTAAAGATGCATTTTTGCATTCATACAAGCAGTAGGATGAACAAATTAATACCTAGCTAGTGGATTACATTCCTTTTTCACACCTTCTTGCATTTATCTTCTATTTGCTGTTCAGTTGCCATATTAAAAAAAACCCTACAGACTGCTCAGAGGAAAAGAAAGCCACAAAAAGAACGTCCTAGAGACAGGGGAGCCTGCAGATTTCACTGGGACTGCAAGTCCAAAACTAAGCTAGGACTGCTGGGAGAGTGTGCAGAAAGGGTTAAGTCATATTTCTGTCTCTCTAATCTTCAGCTTCTAAATAACTCTATTCAAATTCTATTTTTTTTTTTAAATTCAAGTCACAAATACTATTTTTATTTCAAAAACATCGGAATGAGCTTGAATCTATTTTCTCTGTGAAAATCAGCATAAGGTGAATGTTGTCAAGACAGCGCCAATACAAGGTGGCTGGATCCAGATCCCAACTCAGGATCCCATCAGTTTGCACAGACAACACAGAATGACTCAATCATACTGTTTCAGTTAAGATACTTCCAAGAGATATCAAAAACAAGGTGGTGGTTTGAGATGTTTCCCGAGATAACTCAGTCAACAGTGCTTTTATACAGATATATCTGCAAAACTTAAAAGCTTGAAGAAGATATATTAATACTTGGAGGACACTAATGCCTACTTGGCATTAGTAAAGACACTTGCATAAGAATCCATCATTTACTAATTCCTAACTTTCCACTTTGGAATTTTTCCCCTAACTGCTGCTGCAGCATATTCTATTGGAAAGATGTAAACAGTTTCTCTAAACATGGTATCTTCATAATGCTAGGAATAAAAACAAAAAAACCATCACTCAGGTCAGTGAAAACAAATCTCAAACATGTGGCCATCCCAGCTGCAGCTGAAGTCCACAGGTCATGTGAGAGCCCATACCCCTGCCTCTCTAGAGCAATGGATCTTCCAGTTCCAGCTACACTGAACTGATCTTGTTTCAAAGATTAAATTAAAGACCTAAAGTGCTTCAGAGTTATAGTGTATGCCAGGTGAAAGTGGGAAAGTGGGACACCTTTTGAGGTCAGTGCATTCAAGATTTCATACAGGAGTAAAATGAACTTGATCACTTGTTCTTTTGGTGAGTAAAGGGTTATTTTTTGGAGGGCAAGTTAAAATCCCAAAGCTATTCCCTCTCTCATACTTTTGGGTTGGCCAGCAACCCTTTATTCCATATGTTCTGGATGGTTGAACAAGTTCCAGAAAAAGGTATTTTCTGACTAGTGTTAGAAGTTTCAAAACATTTACTTTGACGGGCTTTGCAATACCAGTACCACAAGTGCAAATGCAGAAGCTCAGAAGGACCCATACAAATCTCAGTCCAAAATAGCTTCTCTGTACAGAGATATCCCAGCTCTAAAGCATGCTACTGGAGTGGTTTCAAAAAAAACTAGAAACTGAATATAGTCACTATGGAAAATCATCACTGATAGCTCTGCAAAGAAACCCTAAAGCTCAGATTGGATACTTTTCTACCCAAACAAGTTCTCAGTAGCCTGGGATAAAATTTTGCCAATCCTGTGTCCCAAAAAGATGTACAAGAGCAAAAAATGCCTAATTTTACTTCTGTGTCAGACTGATTTATATTTTATCATTTGTGATATGTTAATCCGTGGATGAATTTGTAATATTACATAAATACCAATTAATAATAGTTAAAGATTGATTAAAAATAAGCTGAGTGTTTAAGTCCACAATTACGGGTAGAACTTTAATATTACCTCATTATGGAAGTACTCTAGACAACCACAAACGCCAGTACACATCTGCTCAGAAACATTTTCATGCTCTCGTAATTATACTGCATGAAAGCAGCACTGATTGCTGGGAGGATAAGAGCAGTGCCTTTAAAATGTGGAAACAGAAGTTTATACACCCAGTTATCTTTTTTGAAAGGGAACTAGAAGGAAAATGTAATAATCTTCAGTTCTTCAGGTTCACATTTAATTTGGCTCCTCATGCATCAGTCATGATTTCCACAGGCCATATATTTTTTAATTGGCATGCTAAAAGTCTGAACAAATCCACAAGTTGTTTGGTTCAAAATCTTTTTCCCACAAAAAAAATAAATAAATAAAAAATAAATAAAGTTTTGAGAACAGTTCCATGAAGCAGGTGTTCTGTGAGGTGTTTCTATGTCACAGCACTGCTGTGACTTCTCTATGGACAGGTAGAGGTAACTGAAAATCAAAGCATTAGTCTTTTCAACTGTAAAGTGTTATTAATAATGACCAGAAAGTATGTGAAATGTAAGAGCATTTTTAACCTGCACATATGCACAGTGAAACCACAGCAGGCTAGTTTCCAAAGCTATTGCTTATTCTTAATGCTCGAATTTTTGCCATGCAGAAATCTTACTACAACTGTTTTT
>NW_010321305.1:59367-83869 GCF_000700745.2 Antrostomus carolinensis
ACCCAGGCACTAACCAGTCACTTTCATGTTGTTTGGCTCCACTATATTCCCTGTGCTTTTTCACTTTTGTTTATAGGCTATTTATTTGCAGACAGTAGAATAAATCTGCTTTTGAACTTTTCATGCTGTAGCAGTGGTTTTGTAAGAGTTACATAAGTTACACTGAAGCACGACTTTTTCATTCACCAATGCAAACAAGTTCGCTCTCATGCAATACATTAAAACTTATAAAGCAGCTGAACTATGTATAAGAGCAATGTAAGTCAAAGAAAAGCAAAAATCTGTTCATTCTCATTATCCTCTGTGTTACAGAAACAATATCCTCAAACAATGTAGCAAATATTACCTTGTAAACTCATTTCTACTCCTGTCTCACAGGAATCACAGATACATGATCTACTGTGCAATTCCAAAACACATTTGGAAACCACCCAGTTAAAACTCATTCTTTAAATGCAGGTTTGGGACTAATCTTTGCACTGTTGACAAGCCATCATGACCATTTAATCATATGTATTTTTGCTCCTACACCTGTTCAAATGGCAGCACATCAGGGCAGTAAATCAGAGATAAATTCTACAAACTGTTCCTTAGAAATCCGACACAAAAGGCTGGAGAAATACTGCAAAAGATTTCCTACTCAACATATGCCCCAAGCCAATTGCCTAAAGGATGATACAGCAAGTGTCACATCTAGAAACTCTTACACAAGTGTTCTGTGGATAACTATGTTCTGAAAACAGTTAACAGAAAAAAGTACATCTTATGCCACCTGGATATGTTGTACACCAACCATCATGATACACGTATGCTCTGTGAGACACTACATACTGCTCATCTCAGCCAAAAAAAAAATGCATGTTTAAAGTGGATTGACGTTGTTCTTTTTATGGAAAGAGTTATTTACTCAAGTGATCTTGCTCAGTAAAATAACAAGGTAGTAAAAGAATTTTAGATTTTAATCAAGTATTATTCCGCAGAGCAAAACACATCCAGCTGAAATAAAACAACATGTAAGGAATTTCTGTGTAACAGGACTACCACTTCTGCCAGCACAGAGTTAATGAAAGCTTTTTCCTTCATGAGGAAAGGAAGCCTGTTCTGGGCTCTTATAGCTAGAATTTCCACTTGAAAAAGAACTCAGCATATATTTGAATATATTACCATTAGCTTCCTGAAGGAAGCTTATTTTAGAGAGGGTATATCAAATCATAACTTTATTTTTTTATAGTTTCAGACAAGTTTCCTCATATTCCAATATTCTTTATCATAACTATACTGAAAGAAATCATTACTTGCATTCGACTGTCATTCTTGTATATGAGCCAGAAGCACACCAAAAACCAGACATTCAAACTCAAATTTTCATGTTCAGGAAAGGCATTCTCAGACATTGGAAGGGGTTGGCCAGGGCAGTGGTGGAGTCCCCATCCCTGGAGGGATTGAAGAGTCGTGTAGACATAGTGCTGAGGGACATGGGTTAGTCAGGGACTTGTCAGTGTTGGGTTCATGGGTGGACTCGATGAGCTTAAAGGTCTTTTCCAATCCAGGCAATTCTGGGATTCTGTGGGTTTGTTCCAAGTCCACCTCTAGCTAGAATCTTAGTTAAAAGGATTCAGAATAACCCTCGTAAAAGTGCCACGTAAGTCATTCTGAGATCACTTCCACTAAAACAGCAAACTCTTCTGCAGTAACGCCAAAAGATTGAGGGTAAGGTTTTCAGAAACACTGCTCAACGCCTGCATGTGCAGACATGTCACTAAATCTGATCTCACAGATGCAAAACAACCTAAATTACAACGCGGTCAGCAGCTGCCTGGGGCCCAGCACCTCTGGCCAGGTTGACTCAGAACAGTTCCAAGCACACAAAATGCTTCTCACTCCACTTCTGTACTGACCTAGAATATTTTGCTGTAATTGAGCATCACTGAGTTCAAAATAACAAAGGTCTTTCACTACGTTTCCACCACCACCATGTACGCATGTACAGGTACGATCAGAATTAACAGTCACTGCTGTGTATAAGAGCTATTAGGAATTCAAAGGCATTTTGTTTCATACAGCACCTCTCTAGCACACTGCCATGAACTACTGCAGTTCGCTGTGTGATCATAAGCTTGTAGGACACTCACCGAGGACCATTCCAGCATGGGCAGGGTGCTACCAGGACTGCCTGATTATGGGTGATAACATTAGCCATCGGCTTCATCGTTGGGTTAACTTCAAACCTATGAATTGGAAATGATCAGCTGTCAGTCCCTGAGTCACACATAAGTCTTTTTCTTGAGTACAGGCATTAGTTTTCCTTTTTCAATTCGCCAACATAGATCACGGGGAGTTTGTACCAGGCTGTTATATTTCAGTGTGCTTGCATTGCCGCTCTGGGACAAGAGGTGCTCTCTGTTCCACAGCTTATTTCCTAAGCAAGCATCAAGAGCAACAGAGACAGATGAAGGCTAGAAGAAGCAGTAAGATAGTGAGAAGATAGTCTAAATCCTTGTTTATTCCACTAGCTTTTATTATTTAAATCTAGTTACTTTTAAATATTTAATTTTAAATTGAAGAGAGTTGGAACTAAAGGTTAAAAGTGATCTTGATAACAGAAGTGAATATATAGAAACACCATTAAAGACCCAACTGCACTGCACTCATGACAAGTTATGGAAAACATTCATATCATTTCCCAAAAGTTTATGATGTTTTACTTAGCACCTAAGCCCACAGAATCCACAGGCTACCTAGGCAAAGTTGGCCAAATGCAACTGAAATTAATAGGTTAAAACAATTTAATAAACCTGAATACCTACACAGTGGTGATACTGACAAGCAGGAAGAACAACTTTCATTTGCCTAAATATGCATTTATTAAGGTTAGATTTATGCCTGTGCAAAATACACATAAGGACAACCAACAGGAAAGTCGCTAATAAAATTATCATTACTGAAGCAGCAAACAGAGGGAGCAAGTGTGAGATTTAATTTTGTAGTTTCTTTGCATTCATAACATTTCAATAAATATTAATCTGACATTAAAAGCCATTCATACACCAGCACTAACTGCAAAACAGCTTCTCAAGCTATAGAGAACTTTTCCAGGTTACTGGATTTTCAGATTCCACACCCTAAAACTTGTTTATAAAATAATCTTTACTACAGTTCACTGGTTAACACAAGTCGAAACTTTCCCCAATGTTCAGATTAACCAAGGTTTAAACAAAGATCGCCTTAAGAGCATTTTTGTAACCTTATAAACATGTAAGGCTCATGTTCACACACACTTCTACACACAAGATGCTCAGCCATGGGTCCCACACACCAGCTAAAGGCAGGTGCTCCAGCTGCCAGGCTGGGCTTGGCATCCCATTTTGCTGTGAACTGGCCTCGTTTGCAGCTGTTACTACCTTCAATTCTTAAGTTGTTGATTTTAAACAATCACACATTGCCTAAAGAATGCACAACTAGAGCTAATCATGATAAACAACATAAGAGGGAGATTTGAGATTGGTGTGTCTAATCAGCAGAAACTCAGTTTAGAGTTAAAGAATTGTCCTAATGAAAGAGCCGATTCAGTCAATATCCTCAGCTAGTCTGAGTTATAAATTATCACTACTGAAATTAAACTGAGAAATATTATGCTTGCACCAGCCAGTCACTGTCACTACTGATAGGAAGAACACAGACCTAAGGCAGATGGATCAGCCATCATCAGATGGAACACCAAACACGTCAATGGCAAGAGACCGTAACCCAAGAGGTGGAAAAAAACCTTGTGAGCAAGTGCCACTGAGCAGAAGAGCAGGTTCATAACACAGCTGGCTGAAGCAGCTCAGTACTGGCAGGTTTCCTGAAGGAGTAGACATTCCAATTGAGGAGTAGTTTTGCACTCCAGTTAGTGCCACATTTAAAACAAGCTTTGCTGGACTCCAACATAAGCCCAGAGTGAACAGACCAGCTGCTTAGATTGTCCATCTACTGGGTTTGTGTCCCATGGCCACAGCTTTGCTTTATGGACAGGAAAGTACATTCCCTGTCAGGTATATGATTTAATAAAAGTTGTTAAAAGTATTTCAGAGAATTCAGGGTAATTTTGAATACTGAGCTTTGCAATCAGTCACAAGCTATCCTTGAATTCATTATTTTCTAAAGCAATCCACTGTTTCCCCCTCATTGTCTACTACTTCTTAAATTAAATAAAGATCAAGAGGAAACTGTTCCATTTCTTGCCCTCAGTAACTCCTTAAAATACTGCTTTTTATTTGTGAACTCCCAAGAGCCTTCTGAGAGCTGCCACCGAGAGGCATGCAAGTAGAATTTTCTGTATTTTGTGCCAATGTTCAATAGATTTTATTGGTCCCTGCATTTCCACAAGGAAAACCAACTCCTGGGACATCTCAACTCTGTAAAGTGTTGTGTGTATAAGTTTACTGGATTTTTTCACATAGTACCTAAAAATTTTTACAAGTCAGGCGATTATGTATAGATAGTTCTTCATAACCTGGAGCTATACAATGCAGGTATGAGTAAAAATATATTCTATATTCAGAAGGTAGTTGGCTTAAGATAATTAACTTGCAAAAAGTTAGGCACATAAAGAAGATTACGCTATCTAGAACAAACTTTTATGTAGCAAATCTTCAGGCAATTTGAACTGCAAAATAATTTTTTCTTTAGTGCATCTTTCCTAAAGAATTCCCAGTGTACTGGAAAAAAAAAAAAAGTATTTCCATCCAACAGACTGCAAATTTTTAATACATACCCAAATTTGTATCTTTTAACATCCATGTTGGGATATATAATCTTCAGTGTTGTCTGTGACCATAGGGCCTCTGTATACTTTGGTCCAACAGTTTAATGCATCACTTATCTAGCAAGTGTTCCCAGCAATGAGATATCTACATCTCTAATATTTGGAAAGAGTCTACGCTACAACTAGAACAATAATTGTTGTGGCCACTGGGGTGCAAAAGGCAGAGTTTATTGTGTTTTTCAGGAGTATTCACATCAAATCCATATGTAAAACCTCATCTTCTGTTATCTACTGATGTCAAATAATGAGGAGTTCTAACACCAGAAAATTGAGCCATGTAGTTTACAAAACTGTTGCTGCAATAGTTAAGACCTGAAATACATAATAACGCTCCCTACCTGGTCTGTGTCTAATTAATGGAAGAGATGTAACATAAGTAGATTGGAATAAGAAACTGACAAAAAAAGGAGACTTAAAGACACTTCCATATATCCAGCACAGGAAAAGGTGTATTAGAAAAATCTTGCAATGATTTTAGCATGCATCTCCTTCACAGGGGCCTCTCACTGGCCTTTTTACTCCTCGCAGTGAAGAAAGACGACTGGATCTATAGAAGTTGAGAAGTACCAGAGACTTCTAGTTGCTGAAAAGTAACTGTTTTACATAACACATTCATTGCATTGCATCAATTAACTCACAGCCTGATTACACAGGATTAAAAAAGAACATTAATACTCAATGTTTCTGCAGACATGCCAACTGGAGTAACTGTCTTTTCTTGGGTGCCAATTAGTGAAACATTGAATTGAAGCACTGAAAGGATGAAGCCTTTAAAGATTAAGATTGGGGATTGGAACTAGATGATCTTTAAGGTCCCTTCCAATCCAAATCATTCTATGATTCTATGATGCGTGAAATTAATACATCATTTCAGTAATGTATAGTGTACACACTTAATATTGACTTAGATATCTGCCAATTTGAATACTATAGAACTGTTACAGGCAAACAATTTGAATAGCTGCATGCTGGAGAAGTAAGATCTAGCATTTGTGTTTAGAATATTCAATGACTCTTTCAGACAATTTAGTTCAGGACTAGAGTGTGAGGTAGGATATATATACACACATGTCCAAAATCAGGGGTAATTTTATGTCTTTTTTTTTTAATTTTATATTTTATTTTAACAGGTTAAAAATATACCATGCACTACTGACATAGGTCTCTACGAAGGGAGTTAACACTTCTCCTGGGCTTAAACACTGCACTCCAAGAGTTCTTTAAATCAAATTCCTCTGCTTCAGCCTAAGCCCAATCCTTCTGCTGTGATTTCCACAGTATAAAGAAGGCATCTTCTGTTTGCAGCAGCCTTCCTTGGAAGACTGAGTCCCTCTCCTCAGTATTAGATCAATCTTCAACTTCTTTAGCCTTTTCAAGTGGCTCAATTTTCCCCCACATCTTACTGTGTTCCTCTGTAGCTTAAAAAATCGCAACACTTGTCACTTTGCATAGACAAAAAAAAAACACACACAAAAAAAAAAGGAAAGAAAGAACACCAACCTTCTGCACACAGGTTTGTGGTCACAAGAAGCAGTATCTCTCTAAAGATTATTTTTTTTTTTTTTCTTTGCAGCTTGTTCCTAAAACCTCAGATTGAATATTGAAGGCAATGAAATAATGGCCAGCAGCATGGACCTCATAGGTTGCTTCTGACCAATTTACAGACAGTCAATTTTAAAAACTCAAGATTATGGAGAGGGGGAAAAACAAAACAAAACAACAAAACCAAACACAGCACAGGAAGCTTCAACAGAGTTGCCAAAAGATCTTTAAAAGAAAAAGGCTCTTACTCCCAGGAAAGGGAACCCTCCAGGCCTTTAACTTAATAGCTACTGCCAAATATTAAGACATTTAAGAATACTTTCTTGTGCTCTGACCTTCAGCTAACACAAATGGAAGTCACACTGTTTGAGTACTATGGCACATGGTTTGGTTTTCCACATTAAGAAATTTGAGGAAGTCAATTGTACCCACTAATATGCAAGCCTGACAAGAACTTTCCACACGAAGAGGCTTCCTAAAGCAGTCAGCCATAGTCCTTGCCAGAAAGTAAGTTATTAAAAATTCCCCTGCTGAAGGAGAAATTAGGAACACTATAGAAGTTTCCATCATGCAGTTTTATCTTTTCCTTCTTTGTGCTTCCATCATTATGTTTCCCCCAAATGCGCAGACCTCAGCCCTTGACAGCTTTCCTCCTCAGTTTCCTTCCCATTCAAGCTGCCAGAAACATTTTTGTCTCAGCAGGATTTATGACAGTTGCTAGCATGAGGTGCCTGTATCTTCTGCGATAAGTCTTTGCTTATCAATAATGCAAAGCTGGCAATATACCTTGCAAGACCAGTTGCTTAGTCAAGGTATCACTTCCATCACCAACAGCGTGTCCTCACCTTGGTGCCTCATCTACAGCATTAAGTGCTTCGAAACCCATGGAGACACGCACACTGCATGTGCTCAGCTTTTGGGTTTTGATTTTTTTTGTTGGTTTCTTTTTTTAAATCCCATGAAATGTGGAAGTATTCTTCCTTGACTACAGCCATATTAAGCAGACGACCTATGTCAAAGTAGTGTGCTGACGGAGAAAGATAACCATTAGAAACAAAAGCAGTTCTGTCAGAGGAATGGTGAGCACAGGACCCAGCATTTCTTTAGCTGCTTGCTAACAGCAAGTACCAGATTGTAGATTTCCTGTACAATAACTGGTGACTGAGGTTCACAGAAAAATAGGAGAGAACAGGAAAGTAAGTAGCAATTATTTCTGTGTATTTTGAGGAGAGATGCTAGGCAGCACTGCTACAGACCGTATTACATACTAGAGGCATTAGAGACAGCCAGTGCTGCTGCTGAATACAGGGATTTTACATGCAATCAAGATCCCACAGAATCCCAGAATTGCCTGGATTGGAAAAGACCTTGAAGATCATTGAGTCCAATCATGAACCCAACACTGACAAGTCCCTGACTAACCCATGTCCCTCAGCACTATGTCTACACGACTCTTCAATCCCTCCAGGGATGGGGACTCCACCACTGCCCTGGGCAACCCCTTCCAGTGCCTCAGAACCCTTTCAGCAAAGAAATTCTTCCTCACATCCAGTCTCAACTGCCCTTGGTACTCCTAGAATCACAGATGATTTTCAGTTGAATATTTGTAAAAATACTTGCCATGCTTTCTTTCAAGTTAGAGAAGGATTCTTACCAAAGGTCAGCACAGCTCAGCTCACTGGCTATTCAGTTTGACTATTGTTGTAGGGAAAAAAAAAAGGAAAGAAGAGAGGTGAAGTCGAAGAACTGAAGTTTGTAAGTGGTCTCCCTTACAACAAGGGGTTCTGAACATCAGAGACTGCCTTCCTCCCACCACACTTACACGGCTTACTGAGACCTTTGTTTAGGTGTATGGCATGAAAAATGGTACACAAAATTTTAAGCAATCATTTAAATGACACCAGTTTACGTAAACTACACAAGTATTTCTCCATTTCATAATAAACTTTGACTTAAGTGAAAGAATTGAGGTATGATTTTGCAAACTTGCAGAGAAGAAAACAAAACCACAACTCACTGGCCATAATAATTCTTAATCGTTGATTCGATAAACAAGTACAGCAAAGTGCAGTATTATTCTGCCCTACAGTTGTCTTGTTTGAGGAGTGATTTACCCTCTGGGCCATTGCACGGAGCTGAGGTTCAGCGCTGCACAGATCCAGCTGGGGTGGCATTCCCTCCAGCTCAATGTCTTACATGATTGAAGCCAAAGACAGATGCCTCGGTACCCTCAATGAATCACATCCTACACATTTTTCTGCCATCAGCAAAGGAAATGTACCTACTAGCAAAGGCTAAGGAAATTCCAACATGAAGAAAGCTAATGAGAACAATTTATTGCAGCAGGATTTATTACAGCTCTTAACGTTCCCCAAGATGAGTCGCAGACTGAAACACAACAGCCAGATTTTCCATTTGCATTGTGTAAGTTATACAGCAGGAAAATTGCCTTATTTTTGGATATTATAACAGGTTTCACACAAAATGCCATTGCATTCATGTGTTTAGAACTAACTAGTCTTCATGATGGGCTAAAACCTTGTGATATTTGAAAACAAAGTATGTATTTGTATTTGAAAATAGCTCCTCAGCAGGTGTAGCAGCTGTTCCAGCAGCGTTATGCCCACAACTGCCTCCTGTATGAAGTGGAAATTGCACTGCAGCTGCTCAGCGGCAGAAAGGCACACTCGTGATGTAAATAACTGACACGGAACAGGCAGCTGAAGGGAGAAGAGACATTCAGCCTCGTGATAAAGGCTCAGGGAAGGGTGCGAGGGCTGCACATTGCAAGCTGCCCAGCTCCTCCAGGACTGCAGCTTTGGTGGACAGTGTGTTTCCAAGTTCTTCACTCAAACACCAAACAGAACTAACAAGAAGCTCTAGCAGAGTAATGACCCAGGCAGTGTGAAGAGGGACCTTACACCAGGACACACCTTGGTAGGCTTCAGTTCCCAGAACAGTGGTATGTATCACTTTGGTAAGTTACTGCAATTGGTCTATCGAATCAATTCTAAGACACTAACCAATACTTTACAAACGTGATAATCAAATTCCTTCCACAATAGTTTATGCTTACTGATTTTATTTACGCAACAAAAATATTTCAATTTAATATAGAATAGATTATAAGAAAGATTAATAAGAGCTAAGTTGGGCAGCTTGTACAAATGGACATTAAGTGTTCAGTGTATTTGTTAATAATTTCACAATGAAGGGAAAGCCTAAGGTTCATAGCCCATATATAAGCCAATGGCATTAAATGAGAAGTAGCCTGCATCTTACATTTTAGTGCTGACTGTACCATATGCTGTGCAGCACAAAATCCTCCTTCACCTCACATTAATACTTAAACCAGTCAGCAGTGATATTGCTGATGGAGATCATCAGTCAGTAATGTGATCAAGATTTTCATCATCTATAAATCAAAGTGCTTCCCACCCCCTACAGCAAGTAGAGTTATTGTACCTTTTGTAGCTGGGTTTCTTGGGGAAACAAAGTGCAAGAAGTTTTCCAGAGCCAGTACACTGTATGGCAGCACTAAGATAATAACCATGTCCTTCATCACATCCCTTTAGCCAAGCTGTCAACTGAAGCAACAGGAAGATGTCAAGTCTGAAAGTTTCATGAATCTTTCCTATTCTTATTCTGTGCATAGAAAAGGTTTAGAGTTGCTTTTTAAATTTTTATTGAAACATGTTTTAATATAAAATACATCAAGGATGCTTGCTTAGATGGCCAGAAAAGAAAGACAAGTCAACCTACACAGTTAATCTTGATGTCTTACAAGTTGAACTAAGCCAAATGTTCCCTTTAGTCTCATTTTCCAAAACTATTGTAAATGTTTTGTGCTGGGAGCTTTACATGGGAATGAAGTGTTTATCTCCAAAAAAAGAGTAAAAGAACCCTGCACAACATACTCTGGGTCGCATAAAACTCAAGAAGTTCTCTTTGAACATAAAATACTTCAAGCCTGTTTCATTTTACAGACCTAGAAAGTGCAGTGGTAGGAACATGGCACCCCCATGCCCCCACCTGGTTCACCAGCCAGAAGTAACTGAAAAAATTGACAATAGCTTCCTTCACACCCACACAAAAGGTCATTTTCAATCAAAGTAAGGTCTTAATTTGACTGGCAAAACACAGCAAAACCTTCCAATTAGGTCACAGGAAAAAAAAAAAAAAACTGATAGGGTTAAAATTAAACTCTTTCCAAACAACCACATATGTCTGCCACTATAAAACTTTTGTATTTTCAAAGTGTGAACAAGAACAGCTATTGTTATTGACACTGGAGTTCAGTCAAGATATTAAATGCAAACAAGAAGCACTCCTAGTTTCACACAAAGTTAAAAAATGGAAGCATTGTTTCCCCCTCCAAATAGGAAGCAAGAGTAGTGTTCTACATCTGCTACAAAAACATTTTCACTCCTTCATGATCTCTTTCATTAGAATTTAACAACATTAACATTCCAAAGATCTTAGGAGCTCCTAGCAGCCATCTGACCCAGGAACAGGCCTCACATGCAAAAACTGACCCAGTAATACCTTTTCCACCTGCAACTTCTATGTCCTGTCTACATAATTCACTCAACATTTCCAGAAGTCTAGATTGAGAACAATTCAAGGCTGGTGGCTATTTCAGTAAGGATTTAGAAGAGTTTTGCTACAGCTATGAGTAATGTTCTCTCAACTTCTACAGCAGACCAATTTTCTGTTTTGTTTTATTTCAATATCATAACTAAATCCAAAGAAGTAGTACAGAAATTATTTATCACAGCATAGAAGACTTAAAACAAGACATCTGCTTAGATTTATGCTCAAAACACTTTTCATTGGAAATGCCAAAAGTGAGGGGGTTTTGGGGGGTTGTAGGTTTGTTTTTCTTTTTTTTTTAGTGGATTTGAGAGAGAGAGAGATTGTGCTGCAGGGAGAAAAAGGAAGGGGGGATTTTCAGAATGCTGGCATTTGTCTTCCCAAGTAACCGTTGCACATGATGGAGCCCTGCTTTCATGGAGATGGCTGAACACCTGCCTGCTGATGGGAAATAGTGAATGAATTCCTTGTTTTGCTTTTCTTATGAACATGACTTTTGCTTTACCTATTAATGTAGGTATCTACCTTTATCTCAACTCACAAGTTTTCTCACTTTTACTCTTCCAGTTCTCTCCCCCATGCCATCAGGGGGGAGTAAGCGAGCAGCTTTGTGGTGCTTAGTTGCTGGCTGGGGTTAAACCCCAACAGAGATAATTCAGTTTTATTATTTTTTTCATGTTTCTCCAGCACCAGAGAACTATAAAACAAGTTTTCTCAGAGTATACTGAAAAAAAGGGGGAATCTTTAGTAACAGAGGAGACTGACCAACAGCCAAAGCATGCTGCACATTCTGCCCACCTGACAGAGGAGCCGTACAGGACCACAGTATTGAAGCAAGCTACAAGGGTATTTCTTTATCTTTTGCCAAGACACTTTTTGGCAGCATGTCCCCAGCCTCCAGCTACTTTTTTTTGCATTTTTCCATCCCCATGTTCTTTCAACCATTTGATGGCAATACAGTATTTGTGTGCCTGTGGCGAAAAGTGAAGCTGGTAAGTGCAATACGTGTATACAAACATCACTTGTTAGTATTAAAATGGACATTTTAAAATGAGTATGTAAATCATCTTATGTTTCTAAAAATACCTATATAGTTTTAAGTACAAACTGAATGCATAAAACTGAAGTCTGATTTATCCAACAGTATTACCACAGTCAGCACATCTACTCAATTAAAAAATCAGCTCATACATACATCAGTGTCACTAATATGAATGTCCTCCATAACTTAAAACAGTTCATTAATTACTATCACAGAAAATGATCATTACATATAAGGCACACGCTTATGGTAACCATTGACCCCATCAAGACTTATCATTTTGTTTTTCAAACACTTCAGAACACAAAAGCAGCACTTGTCCTATGATCAAGTATTAATCATTCAGATCCGTTAAAAAGAGATTAGCTTTCTATCAAGCAGATTTTGCACAATATGGGCAGTAAATAGGCATTGCTTATCTACATAATTACTACTTATGACTACAAAAGTATATTGTGATTTGCATCCCAGCTATGCAGTCTGACTGGGTTATCAATAAGCACTGTTCCTATAGGATGTTTTCTATGAAACACTAAAAATTCTACCTCCTATCTTTGTACAGCAATAGTAAAGACATCCAAGTTCTCATACTCTTGTTACTCATCTTTCTAATTTATTCCTAGGGCAAAAAGAAATACTAAGCCTTTCTCTTCAAGAGATGCACTGGCTGTAGCATACCTTCCAACTAAGGGTAAGTTGCACAAAGAACCAGCAGATAACCACACGCATTCGAAAAACTGACTGCGTAGTAAGTTTTCAGGGGGAATAAATAAATAAATAACTATTATAATCTGTCCATTTAGCATTCAAGTTACTTCTCAGCTAAACACAGGTTTGAACTAGATACAAGAGCACCAAAGCCTAACTAGCCTCAGAAGGCCAGTGATGGGCTCTGTGGGAGCGCTACCTATTCAAAGGGGTCACCTGGCCCCTCGAATGGAGGCTTCCATGGCAGCTCTCCCTGCTCACCAGCATTGAGTTCAGTTTATGCAAGGAAGCAACTGGGATTCCCAATTCTTCCCTCCTCAGCCAGGCCACTGTCTGGTATACTGTCAATGAGATGCAAAAACCTCACCCCACAAAAGCTGATCTCAGTCATTTGCACAAGAGATTCTGTTCATAAGTCTCACAAGAGTCCATATGGTTTATTATACTGTATTGGGTTACAAAAAAATCCATTAGCTCTGATCCAGTGACCCTCAGAAACAGAATAAACAATCCCAAAAGTGTAAGCAAAAACACCCAGTAGTTTTCTTCTGAAAACTGTCAAATTGAATCAAATTTTTTTCTCCTAAACATTTTTTCAATACTTGAAGCTAAGCATTTCTGGGAAGTATTGCAGAGCCACTAAGTTGCCAAGCTTTTCTGTAGTAGCACTAGAAAGAAGAATACGAACAGGTGCCCAGCCCAGATGGATGCCCACAGCTGGCAGGTGCTCTCAAGAAGCAGAGAATGAGTTAATGAGGAGCAGTATCGATCCCAACACAAGCGGAAAACCTGGACTCACTGCTCTGTGTGCTGTGAAAACACTGGATTAAACACAAACAGCTATAAATAGTAAGCAACTTCTCACACCTTAGTCACCACAGCAATGATTTATCAGTGGGAAGGCAACAACAAGTGATACGGCAGAAAGATGGAAGCAAAAATTAAGCTTTTAAAAATACACAGACCAGGGCCTGATCCAGCTTCCAGTCCTTCAGTTGAAGAGTCTCAGATGCCCTTAGCTCCATACTAGACTGCTTGGCACATCGTTAGGGGGATAAATCCGTATTTCAGAGATGAAAGAAAGATGCAGTACCATTTTAGGTTTGAATTTCTGCATATAATGTGTGGTTTGCTTTCCCAGCAAAACAAACAAATATAAGAAATTATCTTTTGAGTTCCTAGATTTTTTCAAAATATACTTTAATTACTCCAAGTCTCCATTGTCTATTTTAAAACAGAGCAAAGTAAGAGAGATAAATATTCCTCTACAGTCCAAAGCAGAGTTTCAAAGAGTTATTCTGTTATTTCATCAAGAACCTGTTTTGCTTGGAAAATTGTAAAACAAAGCTGTCTGTGCTGCTCAAGAAAGGTGGAAAAAAACCACATTCCCTTATTATTTCCTCATCAATACAGTGAATTAACCTGATAAAGAGATATTATTTTAAATGAGCAGTAAATTAATTTCTAGCAGACAATGAATACTATCACATTTAATTTCCAAACCCATGATCCAGGTTTTTATCTGTTTTTTAAAACCCAGGAAAAAGTATACCTGTGAGAAAACAGATCAGGGCAGAAGGGCTAAACTGGTACTCCTAGAGAAGGTAGTCTCCAATCTGGTGGAGAAAAATGATCACCATATACCCTAGTCCTCTGTCAAGGACACAACTCTAGGAATGACAGTGATTTTTACAGGCAATAAGGTAACTTAACATCAAGAACAAGAACTAAATCTGCTCTCCTGTCACATCAGAAATGACACTGAATAGCCTTTTTGTGATTTAGTTAGCCATTCAGTATGTGTGCTCATGAATTGTTCCATCCAGGAGAGATATGCAACAAATAGTCATGTATGAGATATAAAAATAAGAATATTGAATTAACATCTGTCTATTCCAACTGTGCCATCTCCTCCTAGCAAAAACTCAACAGAAATGTATTTCAGAAATGATTTAACAGAAATCTGTTCCAGTTATGAAAGTATTTTTGGAGGATATGACACATGGATCAAAAGCATCTACTGCTAAAAAGTTATAGAATAGATTAAGAAAAGTTTTCCACCCAATATTAAACATGACAGACTTCAGCCATGAGGGCAGGAAGCCTATTTCTCTCTCAGATATCACCTTCATGTTTCCAAGTGACACTAATTATTAAACAGGTTGACTGAGCTTAATTCACTGTCCTCTTCTCTTATACTGCTAAGACCACTTTCTCTCTTCTTTATTGAAATAGTTACATTATATTCAGACATGAAAATATCAGAAGTTCTGTAACACCTAGGGCACATTTTTAGCTAGAATTTTCAACAAAAAAGAAAATCCCGAATGCAAGCAGCACAGTCACTGTCAACACTCAGGTTTCTATCCTATGGGAGAACTCCCAGCAGATCCCAGTTAAATAGAGACTTAGCTAGCCACAAGGCACCAGTGAAGCCCATCAACGAGCCCAAATAATCTGTGTTAAGTACTAAAATACTCTAAACCCCCCAAACCACATCCTTTACTTCTAGCAACAAACAGCCCTAGGTAAATTTATTTAAGTACCACCAGCTAGCTACAAAAAGCCCTAACAGTCCCATTTTCATGTTATAAAAACCTAGAGTTTGGGTCTCTAAAGTATATTCTAGATGTGGTTTGGCAGAATGTCATGACTGGCTGACACTACCAACTGCTCAACTGCTTGGTTTTGAAACTTGGGACATATTTGGATTACAATCTACAAAGAGAGGGGTTTTGCTGTTACCTGTAAAGCGCTGTGCCCCCTAAAAGCCAACAGACTTCTCAAGTCAGACTTTTAATATCTCATCTACTCAACATACACGAAGTCTGTATGGCAGAACTCCTGTTATGTACTAAGATAGTGGTCAACTCAACATTAAATCAAGGGAAACACTCAGAAAGCCATTCCAGTGCACTCATGTACCAAGGGAACTCACCTCTGTACCAGCATGGCATAGTCCCAGTAGAGGCCATGAATCTTTGAAAGCATCAAGTAAAAGGACTAACTGCAAACTGGACAGAACAAAACATATTCTCTGATCTACTGCTGGCCTACTGCTCTCTTGGACAAGCTGCTGCAGTTTGCTACATCCCACTTCATCACTGAAACCAAAGCTTACAGCAGCTAACTGAAGCACAAGGGAGTCATTAGGAACATTCTTTGAAGGAAGATTTTTTAATGACATTTTCACTTAAAGGCAATCTAGAAGGCTACTTTCCTTGCTGGAACACTTTTCTGTAGGACTTAATTACCTTGGAGTAGGGGGGAATCCTAGGATTCCTAAAGAAACAATCCCACATTTAAAAGCGATAATGCTAATCATGTTTATATATGTGAACTGGACTTAATCTGCTAGTCCTGAGACTCAGAACAGTTCAAGGCTAAAATGCAGTTACAGAATCATAGAAAGGTTTGGGTTGAAGGGACCTTTAAAGGTCACCCAGACCAACCCCCCTGTAGTGAGCAGGGACATCTGCAACCAGATCAGGCTGCTCAGAGCCCCGTCCAGCCTGACCCTGAATGTTTCCAGGGATGGGGCATCTACCACCTCTCTGGGCAACCTGGGCTGGTGTTTCACCACCCTCACTGTAAAAAATTTCTTCCTTATATCTAGTTCTGCTAATCAATATGATAATGTATAGTTTTTAGAGACTTAATTTCCTAGTTCATTTGTTTAACCCTTCCCCTCTGAATTTATTCAGGATTCATGGACCACCATGGCCTTCCTTACTGGCAAGAACTCTTACTTCAGCCTGTTTTATTGAAGTATCTTGAAAAGGCACAAACAAATAAGATATTCTGGATTAATTCATTAACTTAATTTTTACTGCACCAACTAAGAGTTTTATATATCATTCAATTAAGTCTTATTTTTAAGGTCCTTCTTAAAATACTTTGGGAAGACTGTTGTTTCATTTTTTCTTTTGCAATTTGTCTAACAATAACTTGAATTTCCATGTTTACATAGTCCAGTTTCAGACATGTTCTACCAGATCCTAAAGTATAATCCTACAGAATTATATTTACAGTATTTATTATGAGTGTGTTATTAACCATCTGATTTTTACCTTCTGAATTTCATATTAACATTTATATTAATTACACAAATTGATACTAATTACACAAATTATTATACAAATTATATAATATAATTTACTACTATAGTATAAAATAGTACCAATTATATAAAGTAGTATTTATCTCCATATGTCACTGGCATCAGGTTGCTGCCCCCAGACAGATGATTCAGGAAGTAATTGTTTAAGACTTGCTATTGTAGTTTTACTCACAGTTAAATTAAATCTCACAAGTTAGTGATTATGGTTAAAACACAGACCTACTTTCCTCCTACCTCTGCCAGTTTTTTCATGCTCTTCAACAGTCCCATTAATAGCTCTGCACTTACGTTCCCTTCCTCCAAAGTTACTGCTGTTTTATCAATAAAGATGGATGAACAAGAGTTGCTTTCTTATTAACTGAATACACACGCGCAAAGAACGCACACCATCAGAAGCCAAGACGCTCCTCAGAAGGTACCCCGGGAACACTTGCCAGAGCTCAGCAGACACTTCAAAAATACAAAATGTAAGTTTATCTAGTGAAATTAAGACAGCAAGTCTTCAACTACACCCCTCCTTAATATGATGTATGTAACATCCATGCTCCCCATGAAGACAGAGCAGCTCCAAACACAGTGCTGAACCTGCAGTTGCTCCATTTCAACTGGCAGACAAGCCACGCAGATACCTTAAGGCTGCCTCTTATGAGAACTCCCTTAGTTTAGCAAGAAAAGTGCCGGTTAAGAACCAGGAACAACCCCTCAGCTGAGAATCCAAAGGTTGCAGATGTGTGTAGGAAGCAGAAGGATCCAGATAAACCACAGAACTTGTTTACTTTTCCCTAGCCTTATACATTCAAACTGGCTAAAACTGGCATTTGCAATATCTGAGAACAAATGTCTTGTCTTCTCTGTTTCATATACAGTGTAATTGAAATAAAGATGTAATTGAAATAACATTTCAAAGACTACAAGTTCTTGTAACTTCTACACAACAATGTGTATGTACACTGAGAAGTTAAAAAAAAACCAGGCCAGGAGCTAACAGTGAGTTCAATATTAACAATGAATTGATGTTATCTGGCTTCTAGAACCACATGACTGTCACTGAGTTTCAGTTACCAATGTCACCTCTGTTGACACATTTCTTAAAGATGGACAAGGTCAACTAAAGAGTTAGGGAAACAGAATCAGTGGATAAGTGGAATGAGAATAAGTATAAGGGAGCAAGTTTCCCCTCCAGAAACCAACTACTCTTACACTGACAAGCAGCAGCATTTGCTGAAAACAGCTATTTAGAAAATAAAGCTTAGAACTGAAAGAGTGAGCAACATCTGCTGCTCTTCAGCAAAAGACTAGTACATAAAACACAGCTTCAACAGATAACCCCAGTTTTTCAAAGCCTTTTAAATGAAGTTCTAAAGGGAAGTTGAAATTTTGAAAGTCAAAGGAGATAGATTTATCTAGTTTAAATAGTCAATACTCAAGCTTTGAAAGCTTACAGGACCAAGAGTAAAATCATTGCAGGTTGATCAACATCCTTCAAAGGAAGACACAGCACTAAGTGGTCCTTATAAAGCTTCTCAATGGAAGGTTTAAAAGTCACACATGTACAAATGTTTTATATTTAGTTTTACAACTGCTTGCATTCTACTCAGGATCAACGGCCCATCTCTCCACATGCTGTATCGACATTTCCCTGCATGCCTTTATCCATGCAACCACCTACAGTGCTTAACCAGTTGCTACAGGTTAAATACCCTCTTTAAAAGAATAGGAAGAACAGTGTAAGTCTTTTCACAGTAACATCAGTGCATGAAGTGTATTATTTTTTTTAAAAAAACCTGATACAATTAATTTCAAACACCAAGTGGGGCTGAAAAATTTAAATATCCTTTAACTTTTTTTTTTTTTTTTTTAAGTCAGGAATCTTTCCAGCTTCAGACAGGTAGAGAGTATAATAGCAACCACTCCTGTTTGCAATGTCTCTCAAGTAGGAAAATAAAAACTTCAAGGAAACAGAGAACAATGCCGAAGGAAGACAGAAATACAAGCCCTTGGAAAAAATCAACCAGAACTCCTCCATGACTAAAACAGAAGGTTTTACTGGATTCAATTCAATAAGAAAATAAGATTGACAGCTTAACACGTCTATCCATTTATGTTAAGATAGAAGAGAATGCCTCTTCCATTCCCATCACTTCTGACAGCACAGAGGAGAGATTCAATGCCCTTGGTGCTGACAGCCAAACCTGGTGCTAAAGATGAGACATGCAAGTATGAAGTGCTTTAAGCTAAAATTTAGGTGATACCACACACAGTAGTTCTGACCAATGCTTCAAGAAGTTTTGCAGTTATCAATCTTTAAAGATTGCTTTTTATTATTAGAATTTCTGCTTCAGATATAAAGAGTAAAAAACAAGCATGGCAAAACACTGTCCACATCTAAAAGATCTTTCAGAACAGACACTTTCTGTAATAGAAACCTTTTTTTCCAAAGTCACTCCAACCATCAAACATATAATCGAAAGAGCAGCTCAAGTTTGCAGTGACTTACAGCAAATATTTCTTCCAGGAGACACCTGAGTGTTTTAATAGCACTTGACTCAAGTCACTAGCTACTCCAAGCCCCATTAACTGAAAATACCTGTTTAGGAGTGGTTCCTTCTTCATTATGGTACTCCTGTTTGATCACTGCTAGCAGCTGTAAAAGGATCTGCTCCAGAATAATTAGATTCTTAACCAGCACAGAAAGAACAAAGATTTTTCCAACCCACTAACAGTAACTTGTTTTTCATTTTTAAATGTGTACCCAACACATACTTCCACACCACTGCCGAGAAGGATGGTGGATGAACTGTTGCAAACTGTATTTCTACAGATCAGGACATTATAAATTACGTATAGATGGGAGTATCCAGTTTAATACTGCCCAAAAGAATAACTCTAATTCCTATAAATACTAAATGTGTTTTACATGCTCTTAAACACCTCTGCTGTTTGTCATGGTTCTAAAAGCAGTCTTCCATAGCAATTCCACTTCTAGTCTGGCAAGTGAGAATCAGTCCTTCAAGCCAGCAAAGCAGCAGTGTTCAGACCACAGCTGCACACTGGTATTTTTGATAGCACAGCTAGCTTCCAATTTGTTTCTCTAGTTTATTCCTCTACAGCTTTTGTATGTAAAAGCCAGAACTCTAAAGTGTAAATTGCTAGCTAATCCCATTCATATAGTATAACCTAATAAGAAACTATAAACAACATCTGGAAAAGATGGAAAAGAAAACTATTACCAATACAAACTACTTATACACCGTTACTACTCTTCTAGGAAAAGCACAAAGTCTAACACTGCTTAAAAAGAACTCAAGTTTGTATTTCCAGAGGCAATCATCAACAGGTGAAGTACTGCTGAAAAGTTGTGATAGTATCAAAAAGCCAAGTTAGTCTTGCTTTATCACTTCAGAATAAAAGGAGAAAGAGTCAAGAAGCTGCATTTAAGAAAGTCAATAGCCCTTCCTATTACATACCAGTAAAACCAGCCCTGGAACAGCCTGCTCAGCTCCAGAAGCTATTGAACTTCACCTAATCAACACCAGAGATCACTAATGACCAACGATACAAGAGGTGTTATTACAAATGCTGAAGTGTAATAGAAGGATTGCATTAAAAAAAAAAAAAAAAAATATTAATTCAGGCTATTCATAATCATCCAAACGATGAAATATTAGGACATAACTGCCTCTCAAATGCAACCTTAGAAGTCAGGGGAAAAAGTATTTAGCAGCAGAAGAATTTCTTGTAGTATTCCATTTTCATATAATCAGATTTAAAACCTCATTTGCTGTGTATTATGCTGTAACACTGCTGCAGAAATTCCCCCTATTCAGAGCGTACAGTAGCATTGTGCTCTATTGTTTGGCCAGTTCTCTGCAAGACTCCACAGAGAAGGCAGTACAGATTAATTTTCATATGCCCTCCCTTTGGAATACATGATTCACTAAAGGAAAAAGTGTTCTTGCTTTTGATGGCTTGCAAGCTATTTTTAGAGGTTTGAAGTTAATCCAGCTCTGGGCTGCTCTAGCAGCAACACATCCTCTCAGCCTCAGCACAGGCACTCTGGCCAGTCTGCAGTAGCAAAAATTCTATCTAGGTGTTCAGAAAATCAAACTCATGTTTTTAACAAGTGAGACTGTTTAATCGCTTAAGTTCCTACCCAGGTACTAATGTGGACAAGTCCCTGCTCACAAGAAGTATACTATTCTCCCCAGGAAAGTGTTTTCAAATCACAGAATCCCAGAATTGCCTGGATTGGTAAAGCCCTTGAAGGTCATCGAGCCCAATCATGAACCCAACACTGACAAGTCCCTGACTAACCCATGTCCCTCAGCACTATGTCTACATGACTCCTCAATCCCTCCAGGGATGGGGACTCCACCACTGCCCTGGGCAACCCCTTCCAATGCCTGAGAACCCTTTCAGCACAGAAATTCTTCCTCACATCAAATCTCAACTGCCCTAGGCACAACTTGAGGCCATTTCCTCTTGTCCTGCCACTTGTTCCTTGGTTAAACAGACCAAATCAAAGTGGACATCTTCTGTATCACAAGTCTTGCAATTTTTCCTACCTAAATTCCACTCCCAATAGAGAGCACTGTTTTAGAGCCACATATCCTTCAGTTTGATTTGTGCTGCAAACAAAACTATCTGAACAAGCAGTATAAGGGGTTAGGCTAAAGGCACAGAGGGAGTGTAGACTGCTAAAGACACAGGCAAGCCTTTCAAAAAAGAATATGGTAAAACGAATGGATTGTTTCATGCCTCATCTACAGAGAATTTGCAAAATGACCTGGCATAGCAGTGAGCTGGCACCAGCTGGCAAGCAAAGATTCCTCAAAGAAGGGATGAAGTTAAATATCCCTCTGGTTTTAAGGAGAATGAAGATACAAAGTACACGCTTCAACACACTCAAGTACCACATAAAAAGGCAGGATTTTTAGAATTAGATTTTGAAGGAAAGCCTGTTCTGAGACAGCTAGTTCACTGGCATATTATGTTCTGTTCATCCCATGAGCACACGAGAAAAGGCAGAAGGGAGAGGGAAGGTGAACTGAGTAAATGTCTGAAGTTAAAACAGGATGCTAACATACATTTTTTTTGTGCCAAACAAGTATACACATATGATTTTCCATGAGTTTCATAACCGTAATCCCACATGCTTTTCACTTCCTACTTCAGGAGAAAACAGCAGTTTTGGAAGTACAGCTGAAGGGGAACGGATCCAGTTTTGCACATCATTCAAGCCACATAAATCATCATCAGATACAGTCGCCCTCACCCATCCAGGACATCAAAACTGAAAACGCTCAGGTATGCAAAACTCATCCAAGATCAAAGTCCTTGCTAATAAAACCAGCAGATTAGTCATAATCAACATGAAGCTGCAGTTTTAGATCTATATGCTGAAGAGGTAACAACGCTGCCCAACTCTTCCCACAGCTCAGTTAGAAGCAGCACCTGAATAAAGAGCTAGTAGGGGCTGCTCCAAACAGCTTGTGTTCTTAAAAAGTACTGGGCAAGCATTAAATTCATCTTGGAGATCAAGGCTTCCTCAGACACCCAGCACTAGCACATGGGGGAGAGGAGGCACACCTGCTTTTATGATAGTGAACAAAATACATAGTTTCACACAAAATGTGCTCCCACACAAAGACTGCATCACAGCAACTGAGCTGTCATCCAGAGAACGGCGCCCAGTGAACACAGACGGTTCTCAAACCAACTGAGCTGAGTACAAAACTCGCTTGCAAAGAATAAGAGTGAACCACAGAACCAGTGGCTTCTAGAAATTAACACTAAATCTCATCTTTAGCTGTCTTCCAAATTATTTTCCACACAGACATTATTCACGTAGAATCAAACTCAAACAATTCAAGGTATTTATTTCTCCCACACACTAAAGCAGACAATAAACTGCTGTAAAATGTCTCTTCCTTTCAGAAAAAAAAAAATATTCTGAAAACACTCTGTTCCTATGGTGATGGGGTCCTACCTGGATGAAGGAAACCACTGCTTAAGAGAATAACACACACTGGATCAAAACTGAAAGGGATACAAGCACATTCTGGATACAGAGCTTTTCCATAGGATGCCTCAGCGTCCTGGTTTTTAGCTGGGACAGAGCTAGGTTTCTTTTTAGTAGCTGGAATAGTGCTGTGTGAGGATATTCTGCCTCCTCTGAAGGTCTAAAGGAGTTACAGAACCTACTGTTATTTCAAGTGCCATTTTGTCACCACTAGCCATTTAAACTATATCTGTATTAATACAATTGGATTACATTAAGAAAATTTAAATTGCTTCCAAATGCATCCAATTTTAAGTTTCAAAATCAAATCCTAGTTTATAGAATAAGTTTGGCTCAAGTTACACAAGGAATATAGAAAAGTAATAGTAATTTAAAGCACAAAAATAATTTCTTCTATACTCCCCCACATCAGCTTAAGAACCCATCCTGTGAAGTTAATTTTGCTTGGTTTAACAAGAAGCTCACATCTGTTGGAAATACTGGTATTTCCTATGAAACAGCCGATTATGTAAGGAGACAGCACTGCTAATTTGCTATTAGCAAGGATTGCCTACAAATAATGATTTATGTAGAGGTGTAAAGATTAAAGAGAAGTTTACATTGAGAGTGTTATCCCACAGTACTGCAGGAGTCCCAGGGCCATGGTTCATCTAATCTTTAACTCAGTAGGCTCTTCCTATTATTTCCTAGACTTTAGATTAAGACTATAAACACTCCCAAAGCCACTGTTTCCATGAGGACAACCAACAAGCTGATACAACTCATCTGCAAGCTCAGAAATGAGAATCAAGTTTGAAGCAGGAAAGCAATTGCTTCTGAACAATCACCAACATTGCTTTTAGTTTTCCCTCTCCAGTTTCTCTATTCTCCCACTCCCACAAAAACTAAACAAAAAATACCCCTTAAAGTCTTGGAAAAAGAGAGTAAATATCAGCTACTGGGAAGGTTCCTAACTATAACTCATACCAATTTAAATTGCCCTGGTTTCACTCAAATCAACTTATATCAAGTTAATTATTCTCACCTGATGAGAAGCATTTACGCAAGAGTTTTGCAAAAGTTTAAATAAAATACTTTTAAATAACTTTACACTTGGTGCCCCAAGTAAGCTCAAAGAACATTAGAAACGGGACACACTGTAGCTCATCACTACATTGCATCTGGGAGGGCTGAGAAACATTGGTTTATGTAACCTGGATAATGCCCAGTTTATAAACTGCTTGGAGATCCTTGAACACCAGGGCATTCCAGGTCTGCTCCAAAGCCTACTAAGTTTTTATGTGGCCTTTATATCCTGGGGCAGGAGGGGGAAAGGGTGTTGAGGAAAGAGATAGGAAGAAAAGAAGCTACAAACTAAGCATTTGCATCCGATAAAGAACAGTAGCTGATTATTTAATAAAATTCCATCACAGAAAAAAATAATTTAAAAAAAGAAAAGCCAATGCTTTAACATTAAGGACTCACTTCCCTTTCAGTTGTAACTGTTGTTGCTTGTGCTGCTGGTAAAGATTTACTGATTTTTTTAAAACTGCACTTACCACAAGGCTTCTGCAGAACTGATCTATTTATATCTTACCTAAAGTACTATCTTTTTAAGCCTGAAGTTTGCAGTGAGGAAATCAGTAGCTTCTCTACAAATTGATTATACTGAACTCCTTTCCTCACATT
>NW_010321305.1:83894-86227 GCF_000700745.2 Antrostomus carolinensis
ATACTCTCCTTTGCAAATAAAAATACGGGCCAGTCTATCACTTCTGGCACTTTACTGCAAGCCAAACATCTTCCCCATAGAGCATTAAAAGTTAGTATGTGCCATAGCAAAATATATCAAAAAGACAGCTTAAAAATATCATTATCTCTTTAAGTAAAAAAGGGAATTCCAAAACATGACTGTAGCAGGTGGGAGCTCAAACAGTAAATATCGTGAGATTTGACAAAGATTACCCCCTCTACATAACAGCACTTTACTCTCTTTTTACAACCATACTCAGCCTCAATCCTTAACCTACTTTGGAAGACGACCGAATTCCACAGCTTCCTATATGACTATATTGCAGATTTTTTTTTTCTTTAAATCAATCATGTACTGAAGTGACAAATATGGCTAGGAAAATTTGCAAGAGCTTTCACTGAATGCTCCCCACACAATTATTTTAACACACTTCACCCAGCTGCCAGCTTCTCCTCTTGACAGCTGGCTTTGGCTTCCCTCCTGGCCACAGACTGGCTTCTCTCCACAGCTAAAGTTTCAGCCAGAGGCTGGAAAGAGATTCATTTGGAAGGGAATGGAGATAATTGAAGCTTTTTACAGTTGTTTTATTCTTTTTCCCTTCAGTCGTAGAGCGCACACTTGGGGTGACACCAGCATGCTTCGCGTATGCTGAATGCTCTACATCAGAAGGAAAACAACGGTCCAGAGAAACCTTCACAGAAACCTTCAGGCACACAGATGAACAGTGACAGTACTGGCACTTCTTGGTTATCCCCAGAAAATATACATCCAAATTCAGCAGAATCCTTAAGTGCTTTGCTACCTCTAGTCCCCCTGACTGCATTAACTACGTGTGTGCTCAAAGTTAGATGTAGTGTGCTTTGACTAGGTGTGAAGGAAGAAATTTTTACGCTGAGGGTGGTGACACACAGGCCCAGGTTGCCCAGAGAGGTGGTAGATGCCCCATCCCTGGAAACATTCAAGGTCAGGCTGGACTGGGCTCTGAGCAGCCTGATCTGGTTGCAGATGTCCCTGCTCACTGCAGGGGGGTTGGTCTGGGTGACCTTTAAAGGTCCCTTCCTGCCCAAACCATTCCATGATTCTATAAACTAAGGTTTCTGAAGGATTAACAAAGCTTAGTCCTGCCTGATGCTAAGCTTCAGCTGACTTTGATGAAACTGAACACTATCAAGAATCAAACTGTTAAAGTAACTGCACAGAAGCATTTATTCCCAACAACTTGTACTTGAACTCAGAGCCTCTAATTCTTAAGTCTCAGCTCCTTTAAAGCCAAAAGCAGTTTTACTCACAGTTTTAAAATAAATACAGAAGAGCTGAAAGGTCATCCCCACCTTTTGAGCATCTTACTCTACATGAAACCATCTCCAACAGAGTAGAACAGCCCTCAAATTATATGTATCAGTGTGTACTAAATTATTCAAACACCATCACAACATCAAAGACAGAGTGGGTTCCTAAATACATTTCATATCCAAATGTTAATACTGGATTATTCTTAAGCATCTATTGTGAGATTCTAACACAACTACATGTATTTCTACATCAAAGATAAATGGCTGCTGTGTTATTAACAAACAGCTCTCCAGTTCCCCATCTGCAGTTCTTGCTCTAAGTGACAAAACAGTAAATCATGCCACTATTCCTAAAATTCCCCTCCAAGCAAAATGATGTATTGCTGGTTTGTATTAAAAACATATTACTGCTGAGCTCCAAGATGCCCTTATCATGCTTCTGAACCCCCAAATAACTATTTTTATGCTGTTGACATTCAGCCTGTTGATCTATCCAGAAAATTCAAACCATGCACTACACTACAGTACACACTAATTACCTCAAACATCAATTACAAGTCTAATAAAACCATTTGCAAGGGGCGATGGTTAGAATCTTGCCAGGACTTTATGTCATTTAGTATTATTAAATTTGAAATCTATTATCATTCTGTGTTGTGCAAGTTAGATGACAGTTAAGCTGATTTACCAAGACATGTTACACTGCGTGGCCCTGAAACACAAGATCTGGAAACAGGAAGCTTATCTATAAAGCAGCACATCAAAGGGCGAGTTCATAATCTACTGAAACACACAGAAGATGACAAAAGAATTGTTAGTTCAATATCAAAACTATGTTTCAAGTTTACTGGGGTACACTAACTAATCTTTTCAAAATAAAACTAAGTTAACATCTACACAAACAAAAGCTACTACATTTATTTTACAGTTCCCAACAGAGGTGTCACAGATGTATCATTTAGAATCATAGAATGGGTTGGGTTGGAAGAAACCTTAAAGATCATCCAGTTCCAACCCCCC
>NW_010321305.1:86321-94730 GCF_000700745.2 Antrostomus carolinensis
CAGCAGGGACACCTTCCACTAGACCAGGTTGCTCAAAGCCTCACCCACCCTGGCCTTGAACACTTCCAGGGAGGAGCAGCCACAGCTTCTCTGGGCAACCTGGGCCAGGGTCTCGCCACCCTCACAGCAAAGAATTTCTTCCTAATATCTCATCTAAACCTCCCCCCTTTCAGTTTAGAGCCATTTCCCCTTGTTTTGTCATTAACTGCCCTTATGAAAAGTCCCTCCCCAGATTTCTTGTAGCCCCTTCAGGTCCTGGGAGGCCTTATAGTGGCCTGGGGAAGGAAGAAAGCTGGGGAAGGACTTTTCATAAGGGCAATTAATGACAAAACAAGGGGAAATGGGTTTAAGCTGAAAGAGGGGAGGTTTAGATTAGATATTAGGAAGAAGTTCTTCACTGTGAGGGTGGTCAGACACTGGAACAGGTTGCCCAGAGAAGCTGTGGCTGCTCCTCCCTGGAAGTGTTCAAGGCCAGGTTGGATGAGGCTTTGAGCAACCTGGTCTAGTGGAAGGTGTCCCTGCTGCTGGCAGGGGGGTTGGGACTGGATGAGCTTTAAGGTCCCTTCCAGCCCATTCTATGATTCTTACACAGGCTGCTCCTTGTTCTTCAAGGCTTATTGTCTCCTGTGATTTTATCATGATCTTTGGCCCAAATTTCCCTTCCAATGCTTGAGTATGTGATCTGTTAATTCATTTGGGAAAGAACTCTTCAATTCTATTACTTACCAAGCCTACCGTTTCAATTTATGAGTACCAAACTCTTTTTTTAATTGTAAATATTCACCTCGAGACTCTTCAGTTACACATTATACTGATGTAAGTTTAGCACTAAGGGTAAGCTTGCTATACCAGCTGGCCAGAAAATAAAAGCACTTTTAGACAATCTAACCTCATCTCTCCTGAAATTCAGCAAGTTTTTTAACACCTTCAGCTTTTACTGAGGTGGAGACAAAACAAGATCGATCTGCAGCCCTCAGAATCTGTAAAGGTTGAGAGCCTACTCTTTAAATAACTGTAGACAGACAAGCTGATCTTCAGATCCGCCTCCTGAAACACATATTCAGTATTGACAACAGGAACACAGTAGTAATTCCTGACTTTGGATTAAAAATATCAGTGAATGTTTTCTAAGCAAGAAGAGACACTTCATCACAGACACCTTCTAATTGCATTTCATGTGGTATTTGTGGTTAGGTTCTCTGAATCCCTTTTCTGGAAGGAGGAGAAGAAAGAGGGGGAAGTCTCATGCTTTCTAGGTTAACTGTTCTGGAAGGATTTTCTTTCCTTTCTTACAGAAAGAACAGGTTTTTCATTAATGCCAAAGATCCAACACCAGATGGTTTCAGTAGAAAGCACTAGCACTGTAACTAGGCTTTCTACGCTTTCTTTAAAGAAATTTGAATTTTACCAACGCTCTTGACATGTGAATGGCAAATCTGAATCTGAAACTGTGTCGAAGACCCTACTAGCTGTATTTACATGCATTAATTATTTAATCCCTTATCACCTGATGCTTTGATCTCCAACACACACACTTACAAATGGTGGCAAAGAGTGTTCAGCACAGAAAACAGCAAGTCAAACAAGCCCGTTGCTGGATGCCATTCTTGGCTACTCAGTAATCCACTTCTATCAGCGGCTCAGGCAACAAACAAAATAGACTCAACAATTCTAACAAATATACTGTTGTTTTGTCAGTAATACAAGCTACTGAGACTCCCAGGGTAAAACTGCCACACTTATTAGCACTTATTCTGCTTAATCCATTTACTTAATGATAAACAAAAGCTCAGACAGCAATTCATTTTGCTTTGGGACTAGGGTTTTTGGTTTGCTTTTATTTTTTAACTCCAAGCAAGAGCAAAATTCTTACTATACTCCCTTCTACTGCAGTATCATGATTCCTTCTGCCCTTTTCTGCTGTAGTGCCAGGATTTCTTCTCTAGCATAACCTAGTTGTGAATTTTCGTTAAGTTCACTGATCTTAAAGTGTTATATAGCAGCAAAATGCTTCTGAACTAGGATATTGTTTCATGATTACCCAGAACTGCGAGTAGCTTCAACTCAAGAAAGTCTGCCCACTTGTCATTTCTTACCAGATTTTTTAAAATTATAAAAAACCCAAAACAAAACACCAAACCCAAGAAAACCCAAGTCTAAAAACACATATTAGAATGCCAGTCTACCCGATATAATTATAAATACCAGTTGTATAAAAGTGCTCTCCAAGAAAGCAGCAAAAAAAGCTGCCTTCAATTTTAAATAAAGTCCAAACCCAGAAGAAAATCCAACTTATACAGAGGGTCTGGCTACAATATAAAAAGGACAATTTAAGGGCTTTCTAAGGTGAAACTCTACTTGGATGTTTCATGGGTTAGTAATATAACCACTGAAAAAAACAAGCTACTATGGACTGTTTAGTCAAATACACTGTATATATTACACTAAAATAGTTTTTTTTTAAAAATACAGACCTCAGCATAAAAATCTCACTGTGCCTCATTTTCAGTGCCTCCAGTTATGAGTCGTGCCATATCAATCTTATTTGTAAAGCTCTCAAAGTCTATTTTCAAGGAAGGAAAATGACTGCCATTGCAAACAGCAGAGAGGAAAGTCAGTGTCTCTCCACCCCTCTGGCTGCTATCCTTAGCAACAGCTCCGCGATCACTGCTGATTAAGTCAGGCTACATTTCATAGCACACGAAGGCAGGAGAGAAATGATATCTTTCTCTTCTGCATAGTGAGAAACATCAAGAATTAGAATAATGATGCATTCTAGGCTCATTCTAAGATGCAGTAAAAAGAGTAAGACTCATTTCGCAACATTTTAGCCACCCAACGGTTTCTGTGAATGAGCTTCTTCCTCAGCAGATAGGTTATATCAGCAGTAAGTGCACAGAGTGATAAGATGGGGAGAAAGTAATGTTCTCTGAAAATAGGGAGGAGGGAGAGGTGTTTAACACAGATAGTGCTGAAGGAAAAAAATAAGGCATCTGTGCTATATTTAGTACTCACTCCAGCTGTGACAACAACCACAGAATATTTTGTTGGATGAGGAAGGACAAAAGGGTTGGTTGACTAAGGTAAAACAAAGCACATGTGAAATCCTCTGGAATCAGAAAGAGTTTAGTTTGGGTTTTTTTAAAGAAACACTAGCAGGTAAATGGAAAGGAAGTTTTCTAAAGTGTAAGTTATTGTCTGCATTACTTTTTGGAGGGAAATATGATTTTTTCTTGCTATCAAAGCAAGGTAGTGAGCACAGCTAGGTTTTTCAGTCTGCCTTCTTGCTGCAGTGATGTATTCATTCAGCTCAAAATCTCCATTCTGAAGAATCACATTGTCAGAAGTACAGAAGATAACCCAGCCACCTCGGTAACAGCCCTTTTCCCAGAGTTACTAAAGGAGCAAATCCAAAAGCACCTACTGAACACAGGAATAACATAATTAATAGTTAATAAGTTTGTGCTGTGTAGCTACCTTTTGATGTTTATAATCCTGTTTGACCAACAGGAAGTCTTCAACACTGACTTTGATGCTTAACAGTGGATTAGTGGTCACATCCAAATAAAAATATCTGCAGCTCTGTGGGTAGTACAACATCAAAGAATTAGATAGTGGTGTTAATGTTGAAAATAAATCCAAACAACCCACATCCACATGAAGGAAGTGAGAAAAAACAAGCCCATGTAAACTTGTCATGTGAGGCCAAGATAACAGATGGACCCCAAATATAAACTCCTGGGAGTTCGGGAAAGCTAAGCAAATGTAGAAAGTTCAACTTGGGAGGGGATATCTGTAGTGCTTTTAACAGAGCTACACAGAGCAAGCACAGAAGCAAGCTTCCTAAAACCACTGCTTTCCAACTACAGCAGAACATGACAAATGAGCTCTCCTCCTGAATGAGGGAACATGCCTCAGAACAGCATCAGGATTAAAAGTATTCACCTTGCAAACAGAGAAAGAGATTGGCCAGTAGAAAGAAAAAACACAAAACAAGAATAAAAGTCACTTGCTGTCTAAATACAGCAGTCATAATTCAAGCTGATAAATAACAGTCTTAAGTCTTTGACTGCACTGTTGGGGGCATATTTTGAGACAGGTTTGTGGGGGTTTTTTGGTTGGTTGGTTTTTTGTTGGGTTTTTTTGTTCATTTGTTTTGTGGTTTTTGTATTGTTTTGTTACTTTAAATACCCACTGAGGAATGTCAGAACAACATACTTTTACTACATACACATATCCCAAGGATATTAAATTGCTACATAAGCAAGTACCTAGCCCCTCCCTTTTGCCAAAAATACAGATGCACACATGGCAGGGGATCAGCACCACAAAAACCAGCTTGCTTGCTCATTCCAGCCCATTCCTACAAGAATATCACAAACAAAATTATAGGACTTAATTAGCAGACAAATGTTTACTAGAACTGCAGCAAACAGAGAATACTTTCCTCACGAGCATACTAAAGAATAACCTCAGTAGGAGACCTAGGAAAGATGAAGCAGCAAACTCCAAAACTGAGCATATGCTGACCTGGAAAGGGGAACATTTTTCTTCCTTCTGACAGTCACCAAGACAACAAGCTAGCACTCACTAAGTCCTCAAGCATAAGACATCGTATCTGATGTGCAAGGGTATTCATATACATTGTATGGACTGAATCCACACCTGGGATGTTAGGTAAAGACAGTGCTAGATAATGTGATAAAATACAACTATCTCCAGGAGAAGCCCCCATCTCTACTTAGCTTCCCTTTGCTAGCATGCAAGTAGTGTAAGAACAAAACACGTATTGGAGTGACCTTGGAGTTGCTCTCCCTTAATTAGCATGCTTGAGTAAGCCAACAAGAGCTATTTATTTTAGTAGAGTCAGTGAAACTCTTTAATGCTGCCTCTACTTTGACATTCTTTCACTGGGATCCAAATTTCTACCAAAGGTACATCTGAGTGACCCTTCTAGTTTCAACCCTCTTATATTTGACCTCCTTCTCTTTTGCTGGTTTCAAACCCACTCCATGAAGTCTCCCTGCCCACCTGCTGTACGCTGACCAGGATCTCAGCCCACACTGGCAAGAGGTCATCCTGCTGCTGGGTTTCCAGTCTGAGAAAAGGATGCTGGTTTTCATGCACACGTAGTCTGGACTACGAGGCAGGACCTCTGACATTAAACGTGGTTTTGCAAAGATATTTAAGCTCAATTCACTCGTCTGTGTCTGGCAAAGAACAATGGAATTTATCAACTTCAAAAAAGATTTTCAATTCAAAGAACAATTATCATACAGGAGGTCTCAAGCTGCAAAGCTGCAGCTAATAATGTGTTCAGCCATTCTTCATTCACTACATTTTCTCAAGTGTATTGGGGAGTGCAGGAGTACCTCTGTGCTTTATATTAAATACAAAATTAGCCAAGAGAAGAGAACAACTTATCTGCTTTGACAGCATCACAAGCTTCACAGTCCTCAAGGCACTGCAGTTTATTTTGGCCATTATCACCACATCCCAGGCATTACTACTTATTACAGCTTAGCTTTCTATTTCAAAGAAGCCAGACTTCTAATTAGAGATTTAAGTTTTTTCCATCTCCCAGGAATCTACCTAATATGTGAGGATCAAGCTACCCTACATTGTCATTACTCTCTGGAAACAGAAGCAACCTGCTTAAGCAACAGAAGAAAAGAAATCTGCTGCTGACAAAGAATTCAAATTCAACTAAAATCACTATCTGATAAGCTGGCAGAAAGCCACAGGTAGTGCATTGGGGTCTGTTCTGTTACTTTATCTTCCTTAAAATAAAGAAAGGATTTTAATTGCTGAAGATAATCTAATATACTGGACATCAATTATTAAGACAGACTTCTTGAAAGAAGCCCATTATCTGGAACAGGAGCAGATCTATAAGAGTTAAGAGATCAGTAGTAGCAATCATTTCTGCCTGAGTGGGAATTCTGCCCAGTTAACTCTCCACCAATAGAAACATCCATTCAGCTGAGCACAAGGAGTAAAGTGAAAATCCTGTGCTTAGTTGAGCAGGTGACACAGATTGGAGATATTTTGTTGGCATTTCAGCTACCAAGGAGCATGATGACTTACAAATTGGCTATTTGTCTCTAAATGGTCTTTTTAAGTCCCTTTCACAAAACAGTTTTAAAAAGAAAGCCCTAAATGTCACAATTTGCGCTGAGCATGGCAACCAGATTTATCAAAACAGGAGTGAACTGTTTCATAAAGTTTTCTGGATTCTAAATTAAATGATAAACCAAACAATCCAGAAGAATACTTCACAGGCTGGGGTCAGAAGTTATTTAGTATTAAGCTGGTTAGCATTCACAGCAGTTTCCTCATAGGAAACAAGAACATGCCCTTCAGTTGTGATTACTGGCCAGTCTCCAATGGACTAGATTCACCCCAAATTACAAAGCACATCACACCAATTTTACTCCAGATTTATCATTATGATAGCAGGCTGCTAAACAGTCACATCTACACAATGTATTTGTTTAGCCAGAATACAAGAGCATACACGAACATAATGCATGAAGACTGACAAAACTACAAACCTGGGCAAGCTATAATACTCAACAAAGCTCTGGTGACCTTTGTCAAAGTCAGTTACCTTTGTAAAGCTGGCTAAATGTGTTGGTAATACCAAGGTTCATTGCATAGGTTATCATCAGCAACGTATATTCTCAATTAAATAACATTATCTGAAAGGGACTCTTCATCTACCTTAAAGAGGTTTAATAATTGCCTTCACTCACAGCAAGATGACTCATGAAACAGCTTAAGAGGGTCAGGCCATGCCACACTTACAAAAAATCACTTCTGGTTATTTCTTAAAAATCTGGGAAGCATCTCGTTTTTAAAGAGGTTCACACAGCAAAAAGTTGCTGAAAACAATGACAGTCTCACAGGAGTAAAGATACAAGACTCAGACTATGCACCACTCACTGGGTAGACAAACCAGACTGGGACCTGATTTACTTGCAGCTTTTCTTACTCTAGAGTAAAATACTCAAACTTAAGTTTCTAGTACTGCACATAGCTCCTAGAGGTAAGTAAGGGCAAGGAAACAATAGGTTTTTCATGAGCAACTAGAGATGAAAATCATAGCTTATGTCAGCAAGACCTTGTGATTTATCACGTTGCATAGTAAAGCTCAGTGCTAGAAAGCACTTTCCTGAAGAAAAGTTACACAGCTCTGCAATGTGTTAAAAAATAATTTTTATATACACACACACACATATATATATATATACACACACACATATATATATATACACACACATACACATATAGACACTTTCTTGCTTCCAGAGTGGCTGGCAAGAGGACAGACAACCCTCAGACTCCTGGTTAGGAGCTACTCTTTATCCAAAACGTTTGGATAGAGGTAAGATTGCTGTAGGAAGTCCTCAGATGGTTGAGAAAATGCAGGTGGGGAAAGTCACTACCCAGCACAGAAAACCCTATAAGATTAAAGCCTGGTATCTTATTTTTGAGCACCAATGTCAGCACCAGTTTCTCAGTGGTAAGTTCTGAGCCAGGTAAATTCATAGCATCTTAGAGTTGTCACTACCTTGAGTAAAAGAGCAGAGAGGGTGGAAAAGACATGATTTTTTTCCGCTTTTATAAGGATTCTTGGTTTCCTTTAAGGTGTGAGGTCCACCTGAAGCACTGAAGATACCTACCTGTCATTTAGCCTCTTAGACAGTCTACTGCCTAGATCAGATTTCAACACAACAAATCCAACTAAGAAAATCGTTTTCACACATGTTGGGACTGCTATCTGACATCACATACACAATCAAAGTCCCAGCTCTCAGAGGACAGTGTTTCTGCCCTCAGTCCGTGTGTAGGACAAAGGGGAAACCACAGGGTACCGTGGGACTTCATTGTAGAGAACAGCTTAGAATTACAAATGGTTTCATGTTAGCATGAGATTTCATCTACCACCCAAAGTTAATACCAGACAGAATACTGCACTGTTTGAACACTGTGCACAACCAAAATCCCCTTTAATCACACTGCTATTAAGAGATTTCAGTATGGAAATCACCTTTTCAGAATGAAAAGCAACCTGTGCTGCTTAACAGAGAATCCAGATTCAAGTCCAACTATTCCTTTTTTTAAGCAGCAAAGACCAGGAAAATTACAGGGTATAACATCAGTAACTGGGGAAAGCAGGAACAGCAATTAATTTCCCTGCCTCCCCTTCTTCAGGTAGCAGAGTTTACAGCTGCCTGCACATAATTAAATATTGAGCAAGCACACTGAGGTGTACTCCATCTCCAGTGGATGAGATTTTCACAGGAGCCTAGCATTGGCCCATCAAGTCTCATGTCACTAGACTGAAATCAAAGGTCATTAGTTATTGCTCATATATATATATTTTGCTCTCTAATATAAATATAT
>NW_010321306.1:0-30384 GCF_000700745.2 Antrostomus carolinensis
ATATATTTTATATATATATATATTTTAATATGATGTTATCTGATATCTCAAGTATAAGAGGCAAGGGCAGGAAAAGAGGGTATAAGGATGAGTCATCAGGCAAACATGCCAGCTTTCCTGCCGATCAGAAGAATTCTTCTGAGGTCAGCCACAGAAACCCTCCATCTATATCAACAGCCCAAGAGAGCACATGGAAAGGGCACAGGAAGGACCTGCAAATTGCAAATGGTTCCTTTTGAGACCCGTCAATGTGTTCTCATACAAAGCACCATGTCAGTTCTGGGGAAGACAAAAAAGTAGAAAGGAGTCCACAACTGCTGACAGCAGTTGTTAGAGGCAGCATCTTTTGTATGAAACAGTGGAAAGAGCGGGGATGCTGAGCAGATGTGATGGTGATTTTCAAAATATGGGAAGTTATAGAAAAAGCATGTGGGCTCTTATATTTAGCCTTTTTCATAATACAAGAAAGATGATGTGCCAATGAAATCAAAAGGCAGCAGATGTGAAACAAATGGAAATATTCTCAGAGTTCCTGATTAACTTGGGGAACTCACTGACACTAGACATCATTGAGGTCAACAGCTTAAACCTAGGCAAATCCTAAAAAAAGTGAAAACCCTGACAGCTAATATCATGTCTAGCTCCAGGGACTCCCCATTCTGCAGAGGGCACCTGTTTCACTTAGTATTTGAACAGCAAATTTGCTAAGATGTTCCTTGTAATATAAACGAGCAAGGTCATGGGATCCTACTTGAAGAATGGGATCTTCAAGTAGGATTAAAACTTCACTTTAAAAATTGTTACAAAAATGGCAAAATTATCTTGATTACTGTTTTCAGCATTTTGCTATCAAACATTCATTGGAGACTGCTGTTGGAAAATTTATTCTGATTTCCTAGGGCAGCCCTTTTCTCCGTGTGCTGCTGGATTTCAGGTAGAAGAGGAGAGCTTTTGCTGCCTCTTGTGTGAGTCTAGATTAACAAGCTGGCTAACTGCACAGACATCTACTAAAAACTTAAGAAAAACAAGAGCTTAAATCTATGTTTAATATTCCAGCTGTCTGCCGATTGAAGAATAAAGTAAAAATTTAAATGAGCTCACCAAAAATAATGAAGTCTGGCTGAAAACCAGCTGGGCAAGAACAGAATTTAAAATCTGGAGTTACTCTGAGTACTAAATCTGATTCCAGTAAAGCTTTAGTACAATTCCAGCAAAAATCCAATTTCCCTGCTGTTGTTTTCTCTGAGAACTACTTTTTAAAACCAGTTGTATCCATGCCATCCCTTCCAGAAAATGGTTTGAAGTAGATATAAATAAGGATAAGATTTTGACCACCATTTTCCCTTTTGAATGGCCTGATAATTGGTACAGGCTTTATGAACACAATAAATAGTTGATGCCCCCCTCAACTGTTTTTATTTATCCAAAAACTCACATCAAAGGAAATGAAAACAAGTACTAGTTCCTAAAAACTAATCTAAACACCCAGCTGCAGAACAGAGCAACAGGGGGTTGTGTTTTAGTTAAATCTGGGCCTCCAGATCACAATGAGTAGGCACTGTCCTACAAATAAGCACATGTTTCTTTGATACATGATTTATTGATGAAACCTCCTATTGGCAGCTTTTGCTCCATCAGAATAACCTTTACGAGTTTGTTGGCTGATAGCAGCGATTCATCCAAAGCAGGTAACATTGAACAATGCTAGAACTGATGCAGAGGGAGCACAGGTGCTGACTTACCTGAAATGTTTGGTATAGGTCTGAAATGAAGGATATATGCAAACAGGTGAATTCTGTGCAGTTTATCTGGATTTATGTGCCCCAACTACTTGCCTAGGACAAAGCTGAATGTCAAATCCACAGTGTACTGAAAATATTTGGATACATCAGAGGTATTTAAAAACATAATGTATGTAAAAACACACATTTGCCTATGCAGAAGAGAAAGTTCTTTGAAAAGCAAACTGATGCAACAGATACTTCTGTAAAATGGATCCCTTAGCTAAGAGTGAGCAACAGATTGGTCTTAAGAAAAACCCATTAACACGATAAAGAACCCATTTTTGATGTCCACAGTTCATGAAACTGCAAGGAAATATGCCCTAATAACTGCAAATCAGTCTATTGTTCAGTAGAGACTAAGAAAAAAAATTAGCTCTATCCTAGAAAAACCAGGACACAAGATGATATGAAGTGTTCCAATAAATTGTTCAAATGTTAGCAGACATAAAAGTGCATTAACCAGAAAAGCAAGAAAAGAAGGGAAAAGATGTCTTTTGAATGTTTTGATCTCATAGACGAAGTAGCAGTGCAATGAAACTTCCAGTAATAACAATGAAAAATTTGTGAAAAGCATTTGACATATTGTAGGTCAAATGATAAAGTCAACACAGAATGCAGGAAAGGAAATACCTGACCTGTGGCAATAGAAGAATGTTGTTACAGTTTGTAAAGCAAGAATAAATAAGGGGTGGCTTAAACTAGCCACATTGGAAAGGAAGAAATCCCTATAAAGCAAATGACTTTGAAATACGGAATTATTGTTACTGTGATCAAGTCACAGAAAAGGTGACATGGAGTAGTTGTACAGCCAGTGCAACAGTGGGAGTTGTCCTTCTGAAAGCACACTCAGATATGAACTGACTAGAGAATTCATTTTATTCCAAACTAAATGAATGCTTAGTGCAACACAAAGACTATGAAAATTAAGCCCTTTTGATAAATCACCAGTGCATGTTGTTGATAGATTAGACCATATGCTCACAGGAAGGAAAAACATTGCCCAGAACTATTTAAATTGCTACCATTACATCAGCCCCAAATTATAAAAATAGCAGAGAAATTTTTACAGATAAAGTCATCCTTAATTCAGCAGAAGGAAATGGATTGCACAAAAACATTATTGCAACAGAAAACGGACTTTTATTGCCCCCCCCCCAAGGTCTTGGGATATTAGCAGGGGCTTAGTGAATGCAATCACAGAACAAAAATGCAATCAATACATTTGCCAGGAAGCATCCCATTGACATTGTTACCAAATTTGGAGGTGACCTTGGAGAAAGAGCTGGAAAATTGAAAATAAATAAATACAAAGGAAACGTCATTATTAAAAGGAAAATGTATGAAAATATGCAGCTGATTAGAGTCATTGAAAAAACTCAGAACATCACAAACCGGTAATAAAACATGAGAAAGTGAAGGTTGTTTTTGACACATATACTTCAACATTTTAGAGAAAGATGTTTTAGAGAAAGAGACAGTGATGGGACAAATATCAAATGATGCTACACTTGAATACAATATAGATTTTTCCACATAATTTTTGGCAAATTTTCCACAGAGAAGTGAAACTCTCATCTTCATTAAAGTGAAGATCTCCAGAGATTGTGTTATTGCTTTTGGGAAAGATGGGTAAGACCAAAAGAATTGAGAAGCTATTTCTGAGCTATACTGTTGAACATTATCGGCTATAGGTTACACAATTTGGCATGAAAACAGTTCAACAAAGGGCCGTTTTCCAAAACAGTAGTTTCCACATCCATTTTATATTTCTTTGTTCATAAAATAACCAATGACACTTTAAACATTATTTTCATTTTTCCTTTAACCATTTTAATAATTTTTATAACATTAGATTATTTATTGAAAGGGAAGTTTTCAGGTTGGAAAAATAATTTTTGTCTGGAAAAAATGTGAAAGAATTTTTGAGATAATTTCAGGAGTTATGTAGACAAATATTTCATACAATGTTATAGGGAAGTAAAATGAGTCATTTAAGCAGTAGGAAATTAGGAACAACTTTAAAACTGCTGTTTTCCATGAAGTATTCAAGGAGCTCTAGCAGACAAACATGAGTTGCATTCTGTTCCCAAAAGACTACTGTGTTCCCAAAGTTTCAGGAAGTCAAATCATCACTCTGATTACTTCTTCTTCCATTTCTTGTCTGCATTCTCAATAAGAATTACATGCTCTGAGACAGGATTTGGTCCTTATGAATTCATATGACATCTGACACAGAAAACCTCCAATATTAAGTGCAATCTAAAACCACTAGAGCAATAAAGAGGGATAAAAATTGCCTTTTAATGTGTACTTCTTCCATATACTAAATGCCAGGTGTTCAATGACAAACATTAAAATAATATGTTTCCATTGGCTGGCATTGTATTGCAGTTGTCCTCATGACACATTTCTGAAATCTTTGTAGAATATGTAGAAAACAGCCACTGCCCTAGTAAATAACTCAGTGTAAACACTTTCATTTGTGAAAAGCAGATGCGTTGCTCAGAACTGGAATTGCAGAAGAGTAGTAACAGACACCTAGCCATGAAGTGAAATTTCTTTAGGATATATCAAGGCAATTGAAAAGAAGTTGCTATTAGAGTAGGACATTTCAGTAGGCAGCAAGATGAGATCATAGGAGAAAGCAGGCATTTCACTGCATTTTCTCCAGGGCACGTGCAGAAAGCAATTTGAGGAGGATGAGCTTCTGGATAGTAAGAGTCAAGAAGCTGGGTACTGCTCTCTTCATTCCCAGTGATAGATCAGAAAGTAGCCAAAAGCAATTGAAAATACTTATGTTAATACACAGCAATCCTTGAGAGCTTTTTGTAGTCTAATATTTATCTAAAGAATAATCCTATTTGTTTTGTCATTTTGGCTTCTCGGCCAAGTTTAGCTGAAGCTAGTCCAGAAAAGACAGGGAAGCTCTTACCTAGTGCTTCTAACTGTCTTTCTTGAAGACAAAAGAGCAAAAAGATCAAAGTTCTGTCATCAATAAAGGCTTTTTACTTATAGACTTGTTTGTTTGTTCCACAGGTGCTACTCAGTGTAGCCATGTCTCATCATCATAAAAAAAAAAAGAAAAAGAGAGAGAGAGAGAAGGAAAAAAAGGACTCCTACTGAAGGAAAACAATATTTTTTTCCTTCTCAGTACACAATTTTCTCTGAGGTCAGCCAGGTATGTGGGATTTTTTGTTTTTCACACAGTATTGTCATTTGCTTCCCATTGACAGGAAGTGTTAACTTTTGTAGTAGAAATATCACTTGCTTTGGAAATGGTAATATAACTAGTTCTCTGAATCAGATTTTGTTTGAATTGGTGTAAATCTGGAATAATCCCAGAAACAAAAGGATGAAAAATATTTCTGAGAAAAACATATTTGCTACAATTTGGAAGTCTCACCTCATCTTTGTTAATTATGTGTGGTAGTTATGACGTGCAGTAATCTAAGTCAAGAGCAAATACTACCTTTTCAAGAGCAAACAGAGTTTTTAAAACATGCATAGGGACTCAGTTTAGCAATCTTGATGGTGGAGAGGTTCTAAAATATTCACCATCTCCATAAATTAAATGCATATTTAAAATACAGGTTCCACAATATCAGTAAGTAATCATGTTCAACTAAAGGGAACAAAATACTAGCACTAGATTTCTGAGGATTTAATAAAGAATTTGTAGTGTAGAAAGCCAATGCTTTTCCAGAGCCAACCAGCTACTGTGTGTCCTTGATGTCTGTCTAACCTGCGCCATTTATAAGAAAAGCTACAGCCTCATCTTGAAGCCTTTTAGTAGGAATGTGTCAAGAAAAATTCTCAGGTGTTCCAGCCACACAGCGCTCTGAAAAGATCTTTCCTGACAGTCTGGAAACACAAACAGAAAGGTATTTATGAGGGAATGGGATAGCTGCCGGTTTGTTTTTGGTTTTTTTTAAATCCTCTTTACTGCACATGTCCAGTTTCCAATGAGTGAAAACAGCAGCAGACAATAGAGGAGCTACTATACTCCACAGAAACGCAAAGGAAAGATCCCAGGTGCTAAAATGGGCATAATGGAAACCAGAAACATTCATGTTTCCAGATGTGGCACTTTATCTAGCAGAGATGGCATCTCCAACAGAGCAAACAGATCAATAGTAAAAACAAGGCCTCTTTATGTTGCTGCACCTGGTGGTCTTATGTTTTCTTCTACACGTTATGCTGGTCATTACTTTCGTTCTACACAGTCATTTTCATTACACACTGAAGTTTTTGCCCAGGCTGGTTAGGCAAAGTGCTATTTGGGACACATTATCATACATTTTAGACTAATATGCTTGACATATTTTTCATTAATCATTGAAATATATCAGTAAAGATCAATAACTTGGAAGGCATGTTTTTTCTGTGAAAATAAAAGAAGATACCTTGTGCATGGGAAAAGCATGTTCAAATCTTTGCCTCAGGCTTCTCCATACTACTTTGGAGCCTCCTCTTGGATGTTTTTACCCCTTCTTGAGCCTCCTTGGAGGGCCCTCTTCTCCCTCTGTCCTTCCTGTAAGCAAGGTAGATTTTCTCCACAAGTTCCCAGCAGCTGACTTATTTTTTGGCACAATTCCTGCCACTGATTTCACTCAACAGCTATTCTGTGATCTAGTTGCAGATGTAATGGGCATGGCTCAAGTGACTTTAAACTTGTAATGGTTACTGAAGCACCTGGGGCTTAATCAGATTGTTCCTTATTTGAAGCCCTCTAGAGGACAGACCACATTAATGAACCACATTAAGATGTCCATTGCTCTGGTCCTCAGCCTAGGACTGGTCATATCTGTGTGTTAAGCTCTTCTGAAATAGATTTTTGTGAAAGACAAGCCCATGCAAAACCCTCAGAACATGTCACCACAGTCATTGGTTTCTTTAGGATACAAGAAAAACTTCTCTCCTGTTACTGTACAGTTCTAAAAATCCAGATATCTTTGAAACTCTTTCCTTTTTGTGGGAGACTATAGTCTACAGACACGATTTAATGTAACACTTTCAGTTTTTCACTAATGCAGACAAAATACTGGAGCAGCCCTTCCTTCACTGAGGACATCTTAAGTTGCCCTCCAAAGTTTCAAACTACTGTTGTATTAGATCGTTCAAAATTATATGAAGTTCATATTTCCAGATACTTCTGGGTTTTTTTTAATATATTTAATGCAATTAGCACAAGGAAAAAGAGTGAAAATACACCCCTGGAGAGTTCAGAGCAGTTGCACCAGAGTTGAATTTGGGCCCAATTTCTCCAGGGAAAACTGATGATCAGCAGACAGAGTGTGGTCCATGTACGAATTATTTGATGTTTCACTGCAGAGTCTGACTATATGGTCCAGAATGCAATTCCTATTTAGACTAACATCAAATCCTACTCCTTTCTATGAAAAAGGTGAGAATTTCGCAAAACATTCCTGAAATCTAGAGACATTAGGGGAAAACATGAGCAATTTATGCATTTGTGTAGCAGTCATGCATATGCAATATGTATGCACAAAATACCATGCATATATTCTGAGAGACAGATTGTGTTTTCTGCTTTAAAATAATCTCTCTGATACCTTTGACATGCCAGAATGTTAAAAAGTGTTGCTATTTTCTGATGAGCAAAGGAAAGTAGTAAACAGATGCAATGTCCTTCTCCTAACTGTTGATCCAATGTATTTTGTGCACAAGGTAGAAATAAACCTGTTCTCAGAAAATGATAAAAGCTTTGGAATAGAGTTCAGCTGCAAGTCATGCTTACCAGCTGAAAAGAGTTTTCAGTCCACTTGGTACAACAATAATACTCAAACTTAGGGAACCATTTTTCTCCCTCCTAAATATGTTGTAGCACCAGCATGATTTTAACAAGACAGCTCTTCGTTTTTATTTCTTTCACTCATTCCTTGGGTTTGTTGCCAAGAGCAACACAAAGAATGCACCAGGGTGTCATAATAATCCTCCATTAAATCCCTAGTATTTGAATTTTAATGCTATAATTCAACAGCTGACAAAAGCCCATTGAGCAGGTCTAAGGAGAGGAAAAGAGCTGGTCCCATTTTCTCAGGGGGTGATGCTATAGCAACATGGAATGAATTTGGGGTCAGGGAACAAGCTGTCTCCAAGCTTTGTTTGCATTTCCTGGCTAAAAGTAGAATCTGGTGTTATAAATTTTACCAAAATACGTGGTTATTTGGAGCTGCATGAAGATTGTTCGCTCTGTAAAAACCTTTGCCTTGTAAAAAAGGAGTGGAGGCAACCAAACCTGCAGCCAGAAAGACAACAATCTAACAGACTATATTAGAAAGTGGCAGCCTAAGAATTATTTCACAGTCCCTCTTCCTTCTCCGCTTTCTCTACCTTCCAGCGCAAACCCTGTGCGAGAACTTGAAATGATGCAACACAGTAAGTCCATTTTAAAGAAATAGCACAAAGACAGCAAAGTCAATAATGGTGGAACAGAGACCTCTTATAATCATCAAAGACCTCGGGAAAGTCTGGTATGTCATTTGTTATGCTTAGCTGTCCCCACAATGAAGGCTTTTGTGCTCTGGGGAATGTTGTTCAGTGGAGACAAATGAATACACCTGGAAGACAATTGTCCATTGTGAAAAACACTGGTCATTGGGTGCAGCGCAGCCCCCAGCCTCACCACTATCTTCTCCCCAAACCCTCCTCTCTGCTCAGGGCCATAGTGCCGGTGTAGGTGTTTTCAAAGTTGGTTTTAATGGGGATTAGTGGTCAGTGTCTGTAAGTAGTTGTATATTGGCAATGTTTTTCACTGTATTGTGAGGTATATTTTAAAGAAGGCAGCTGATGTATTCTTCTTATTCAAAATAAGCAGAGATTCATTAACTAATAGTGATATAATGAGATATAAATGATTAGAACCATAAAATATGCAATTCTCTGTGTGGAGATACAGATTTTTTCAGTAAAAAAAACTATCAATGTTTTATTGTAATTGAGGTAATTGACCTTATTTCTCTATACTTCCACTTCAAAACCCATTGCTGATCACCTGTAGCCAGCCAGCTCCCCAGATGCCCTGCTGCTGGAGTGTGCTGCAAGGACCTCTCATGGCTGGCACTTCTTGTTCAGGCTGTGAGATGAGGGACACGTCAGCACAGGGAGTATGGGTGTTAACAGCCTGATGTAAGGTGGGTGGAATGTGTGTGGCAGATGAAATGAGGCAGCTGGGATGGATGAAGGAGGAACTGCTGTGACAGTAGGGTGGAGAAGTGAGATAGATGTTTTTGAGGCCTTTGAGAGGTATGTGTATAGGAAAGAGCAGGATGAGTAGCAACTGGTACAGCAGCAGTCCCTCTTGCAATTGGTGTGTCTAATAGCTCCTTGGTCCCACAGATGCTGGTGGTGGAGTACCAGCCACCTGGAGTAGGGAGGAGGCTGCCTTGAACAGCAGTGCCTGGCATCTTACTGGCACGGTGGCATTTTCTGTCTTTCGTGCACATCCCTCTTATAAAGGTTTGGTGCACAGTGAGAGAGCTAGGAAGCCTTCCTCCTTCCACCCTCTCACTCCAGACCTCAGTAGCAAAAGCTTTCTGCAAGATAAACAGGACTACGTAATGTCTTCCTCTGCAATTCCTAACCTTTCCTTCTACATGCTTCTGGATGGGGAAGCTACTGAGAAGTCAGTGAACCACTCCTGTCTTCAGCATAACTCTGTGACAAAACAGTATTTCCCTTATTCTGTTTGTCAACAAATTCATTACAATAAATGATTGTTTTTCCAAGCCTGCATTTCAAACTTATATAGGCCCAACTTGCATTACTTGCAGATGCTACATGTGATGCACGTGACTGTTGCTAGGCTGTCCACCCACTGTTTTCTGGAAGTGGTACATCCATTTCTGATCTGCATAGTGTAAGCATCCATTTTCTGTCCACTAATACACCAATATTATTAAGCTGCTCATTCACAGTCCTTTAAAAACAGAGCACCTTGTGCCTGCATTTTCTTTCCTGTGTCTGTGAATTGCTTTCTAGTTCAGTTTTGCTATACCCAAGATGAACAGATTTTATGAAAATTCCATTCTTTCACCCTATAAAGAATTGTTTTTCAATAGAAAAACTGTAAGCACTGAAGCTCCACTCCAAAAGAGTTCAGCTCACTTGACTTTTGGGTCTTTAAAGCAGGAATCAGCCTGCTAGATCTAAAAGGGAAACAGTTCATGTGCAAACAGCATTCCATCATTATCCTGAGAGGAATCCCACTGGGAGAATATAGAGTAGCCATAGGAGAAAATTTTTGCAGTAATGGCATGTCATTCCCTTGACCCTCTGCTGAAGTGTTCACTTCTATTATAGCTCAGGCAAGAAATATAACATTTTATTGTCTGAGATTTCCAGGCAAACATTCCTGAATGGGGCGAGTTCTCATTGGGGTGCAGTTCTCATTGGGTAATAATCTACAGGACCATCCAAGACAAAACAAGAAACTCCACTGTCATAACTTTAAAGCCTGGCAAGCTGTGAGCTGTGAAGATCCTTTGATAACTGTTTTTTATTTAATGTCCTCTGTGTGACTGAACTGATTTACATACAGAGCTTATTGGGTTTATATATTAGCTGCGCCCATTCTGGTTATTACAAGAAATGAAGAACAGAGGCAGAGTTTTGGAAGGTTTGCCAAGGCTTTGGAGCACCTTTTTTTATTTTTTTTTCTGGAATTGTGGATTGTGCAGATAAAATGAAAGTCTGACAGCTTGAATTAAGGAGTTCCTGATCTTTTGCAGCAATCAAAATGTGACTGAACTGATGGCTTCCTCTGCCATCAGCAAAGTTTATCAGTATGCACGAATGACACTACCTGGGTCAATTCTTCACTGAACAGCATTCCACTATTAAAATACAGATTCTCTTCTGCTGGTCTTGGTGCACATTGAGGTGGCTTGGAGGAGCAACATGCTCAGGTCTCCAGCATGGCAAACACTCTCATGCAAACACAGACTGAAAATGCCAGCAATCAACCCTTAGAAAAATGCTGCTTGAAGGCTTCCTTATTTGACAACACTGCTATTGGCAATAAGTCTTAGAATTAGCAAAATAAATAGCTTCAATATAAACCAGTTATACAGGTGTTGGAGAAGGAGAATTTAAACTGAAACAGAACAGACCAAGACGAATCAACACTGAAAAGAGGGCTCACTGCACTCATAACACCGGGTATGTCTATGTTGGTTTTGCACACTCTGTGTTGCAAGTGAGTGTTTAGATAGAAGTGAGACCTAAAAGAGTTTGATGGCAAGGTTCACTCTGTTACTTACTACATAGAGGAAACACACAGAGGGAGAATGGGATTAGAATCAATTTTTAATGATTCACACGAGGACTGGAGGTGCAGAAATGTAAGGGAGATCCTCCTGTTGGGTCACGTGGGTCAGAATGGACTCCCTTGCTTTCTAAACTCCTTCTCAGAGAGGAGTCCAGGTGTGACTAGATCCACTCCTAGTCCCAGACTTAGTCAGCAATTTATGGGTAAAGGATTATATGTGTTTATAGCTAAATGATTATATGTGCACACCCAATTCTCTCTATCACTTAGCTAAGATTTCAGAGTTTCATCACAGTCTGGTACTGAGCTGTAGCTGCAGAGCTGAGCTCTGAAACTGCAGTAGCTGTATTTCAATTATCTCCAATTTTAGTGTGTGTAGGGTACAAATAACTTTTCAAAGGTTCACTATTCCTGTTATGCAGGCCAATTGCTGTCCAGGGAGAATTCAGGTTGGGTTAGTCCAGTGATCTGTGGTTGGTAAAAGATCTCACCACTTTAAGGAGCACCCTAGAGAGGCATCCCTGCTAATGGGGAGATCACTGCCATGCAGCCACACTGCTGAGTAGGGAGAGCTCCAAAGAGGCTCACTTAGGCTGTCAGATTTATGTGATAAAGTGGTTGGTACATGGTCAAATTGCATATAATGGGAGAGGTATGTACAAAACTCCTTGTTCCCACAACTTATCAGTGTTGCTCTGCTCCTTTGTGGTTTCCCTAAAAGTTCTTCAGCTACAGCTCAAGCCTTTATCTCCTTTGGAGCCTGTACCAAACTGCTGCTGGTTTGGTTAAGGTGTGTTGAGTGCATCCATCACACTCTGCTGATGACTTGTTATGACCAGATAAGCATCAGCCTCAGTCTAAAGGCACCTAATTTCAGCAGTACAATATTAGACTGGTGCTGAGCTGTAGCTGCAGAGCTGAGCTCTGAACTGCAGAGGCTGTATTTCAATTATCTCCACTTCCAGTGTGAGTAGGGTACAAATATCCTTTCATGCTGAAGATAAGTCTGCTCCTCACTGTCTGTGGAAGTCTTATCTCATCCTCTGTTAGCTTGGTATAAATTCTGTGTATTAATTTTAGTTCTGTTTAAAAATCTGCTTAATTGTGTTTGTTTATCAAACACCCTTATACTTTTTAAAAGTCATCAAGTGATGCTTGAGGCAAATTTGGCTAGGAAAACAAAGTGGCCGCAGTCATAAAGATTTTTCTGTGGCCTCGCCTAAGAAATTTTATCAAGTAATTCACAGTGATGATTTAAAAGAGAATAAAAAGACCTGTTAGAACTAATAAAAAATATGTAGCAGCACCTCATCCTCAATAACATTAATAATTTCAGTGTAATAGAACAATGAGCTCAGTCTCACAGATCAATATCTTTTGTGAGGGTAGATAAGTATTAATAAGAACATACTAAAACCTGAGAAGTAGAAGACATAAGACAGTTCTTGGCCTTACATTCTGTCATATAGAAGGCAGGCATTAGGACTCAGGGTTACTGTGACTGCAACACTGCTGATTTCTGCAAAAGACAATGTCCAAGTGCTAAAAAGTTCAGAACTGTTGTACTAGAACCCAAAGGACATATTTCATATTATTCTTTGAGCATTTTCTTTAGCACTTGCATATGGCTTCAGAAGAAAATTATGCATTTCTGAAGCATTTAAAAAATTCCTGTCATGGATCCATGATGGAAACCTGGTCTTTGACTGCCCCTATGATGTCTTAGCTCTAGGTCTAACTCTTCCCAGAGGTGTTCCCATCAAAATAACTGATTTCCCTTTTTGAAAGACACAATCTCTTTAAAATAAAACAAGTCTCAGGGAAGACAATGGATGGTACACGTATAAAGAATATGATGCCTAGAATGAGGTCAGTGTTGGAGTTCATATTCAAGGGCTCTTAGAATCTACCTAAGTGTCTTCGAGTTTTCTATGGTCCACCACATAGGCTTATCAGAGAAAAGGATCCTCTTCCTAACAAATGCCAATCACAATCAAATCTGTGATCACAAATATGTCCTTGTGCTTTCTCCTCTTTATTTCCCATTTCCATGACAAGCTGACTTACTTCTTCGGGCAGACAAGTATGAAAATTTAGCTGGGAAACAGAGAGGGACTTCTTTCACACTGAAGGTACTGCTGAAGCATGTGGATATTCCTAAAGAAATACTATTCTCATAAATTCATGAGTGGCCCTATTCACTGACCCTCCACAGATTCCCATGAAGAAATCTGACCTAGACTAATGGAGATAAGAAGGTATCAATAATACCTTTCTGAATTAGTCAAAGCAGGGAGGCTGGTGAGATTAGAGGCAGGACATTTAGCTGGTGCCATATAATCAATAAATTTATGGTGCTACCTTTCTCAGGTGGTCTGACCTACTCTTTAACATGAGGACCAGCTGAGGAAAGTCCATAATGAGAGTGATTCAGGGTCTTTTAAAAATTACAAAGGTGAAAAAGCTGGAAATCCAGTCATTTAGCTTGCAAAACAGAAGATTGAAAGGAGACACAATAAAACCTTCAAACAAATCACAAGTTATTGCAGAGAGGAAGGGGATATTCAGTTCTCTATGCCATTGCCAGGCTTAAAAAAACATCCTTGACTTCCAATCCTGCAAGGGAGTCCATACTGAAGATACGCTGAAAAGTAAGGGTAATGAGGGACTGAGAAAGATTATCTGTGAAGTTTTGGGAATCTCCATTAGTGGATGTCTCAGAGAATATAATACTCAAACATTTGCCAGGTGGGACCTGTTTGGTGTTTGGCTGCTGGCCAGTCTAAAAACACCACACTGATCCCCCCTTGAGGTATGGGCTGGACCAGGTGATTTCTCTTCCTATGCTTCTGTGGTGTTGTAGGATTTTTCAGTCTCAGTACTGAATGGGTGTTTACATGGTCTGCATTGCTTAATGACAGGCATCTAGCTCAGAATACCTCATGCCTTTATTTACCTGAACTATTCTTTCATCTTAACTCAGTTCCTCCTAGTTAAAGCTGTAAATAACATTACCATACTTTCAGCATCTTGGTGGTTATATACATTTTTGCATTTCCAGAATGAATAAGGGACCTCCCCATAGCCTGTGCATGTGAAACACATAATCCTGATCCACTTCCTAAGCCATCAGAGACTATTTTTCAGGGGAAATACATACACATTATTTGCCCACTAGAGATAAATGATGACAAAGGAATAGCGTATAAGATATCCCAAAGAGAACGAGAAACATAGTACCTCCTTTTTTTTCAGTTTGTTTTGGAATTTGTTGGTGGCAACTGGGGCCAGGTTAACAGCTATCTCATGATGTTACTTATCTGTCAAAGGAAAGGAAAGTTATTTCCCATGATGAAATCAACAGATGTGAGTTGCACCCTGGAAAATGAACCTCAGGTCAAACAAGTACTCCTTGACAGTGAACAGTAAAAAATATAAATCAAGAACAATTTAAATTACATTTCTGGTTTAACAAAGCTGGGATTTTTTTACCCTTTTCTCAGAGCCAACATATTTGTTAACTGATAATAAGTTTCTGTGAGGAAGCGATGAAGCTTTTGCATTATTGAAGTTATGCAATGTTTTGCTATGTGTTTGGATGAGCACACACAGCCATGCAAATGAAAGTTGATTTGATTCCCTGTCTGTGCACTGAGAAGGGCAAACATGGACTCAGATCACTCCTAACAAGGACTACTTCATTGTCGTACAGAAAGTGCTCCCATGTTTCCATCTGGGAAATCCTGAACTGGAATATATATATGCATGCACTGCACAGATGGCTAACACATACAATCAGAAGAGTTTTTGGGTTCATCAGACTAGATGCAAAGATTGACTCCTGCAAGTATGTGCAGTAAGCCCAGGGTGTCTGTAGAGGCAGCTCACACCAGTGCTCTGGCCACTGGTCCAAGATCTCTGGACACACAGTAACCCATCACGAGCTACTGTCTTTGTCTGGTCTGGCAGCAGGACAACCCCTAGACCCTCTGGACAAATGACTACATCCCTTTTTTTCCAATTTAATTACATTTAGGTCTAGGTTAAAAGAGGGAACATGTCAGAGAAAGCAGGATAACTAGTTGCCCTAGACAAATTAAAAAAAAAAAAAAAAGTTCTGAATTCCCACTTAGCTGTATGTGTTTCAGCCTACACAATAATTAACTGCTACATGACTTGGGAAAAAAAAAAATAGTCCTTATGTTCACATAATTGCACAAATATCCAGATAAATAATGTATTTCTTGATTTTCTTTGGAGTATCATTTTAGAGATCAATTTACAGTATTAAAGAGAACTGGTCAGTTCCCATCTGAAATGGTGAGCACGTCTCCATAACTACAGCCCTTAAACTGACATGGAATAATATAGTATTGTCATCTGAAAATGACAGTCTTTAACTTCTTGATTTGTAATGGTATTTCCCATTCTTCCCAGCTTGTCTAGAGACAGAAAAAGAACTGAGGTCTTGCCCTCCATGTAACTAATCTCCCTTTGTAGAAGAACTGCAGGAGCATAATAATCATACAACTTAAGTTCAGTAGTGAAAGTAGTTTTCTTTGCTTTACCTTAAGAAAGTCACTGTGACAGTATGAAGAAGCAAGTGAACCTGACAGAAATTTGTGAGAGTCTGTTGCTGTGATGTTGCAATCTTTAAAGCCAAGTGATATATTTTCCTTCAGCTTGGTCAGTCTTAGATTTTAGGAAGTCTTCAGATTTTAGTTTTTCAGCTGCTGTCCAAGCTTTGCATGTTTATCCTTATATAGAGACAGTGGGACCAATCGTCTTCTGAAATGAAATTATGAAAGGAATAGTCATGCCAAGTCAGATTCCAAGGTTTAAGGTTTCTGGGGGTTTTTTGTTTTGTTTGGGGGTTTTTTGTTTGTTTTTAATAATTTATTTTCACACACAAGAAAAGATGAGCCGCACACAAGAGCTGTACTCTGCAGCTGGATCTGCTTCCAAGTCTGAATCTGAAGGTGGGATATGGGCTCGATATTTTTAGCCACAAAATATGTGAACCACAAAAGTATGTAAACTACACACATATATTTGCCTGTTCTTTTCAAAGGAATTCTCTTCATTGCAGTAAAAAAAATATTGCCCACAGAAAGTTGGCAGAGCAGTAACCCATGTCCCAGCAGATGCCTATGGAATGTTCCTGACTGCTTTGCATGCTAAAATGTGCGGCTTTATAAATAGTGTTAAAATATTCAACACTAGGGTGTTTTTTTAAAAAAAAAAGATTAAAAAAACACAAATATATTCCCCCAAAAGCACATGTAGTATGGACAATCAACAATGTGTTAATAAACTGGCCATTCCCTAAGTACTTCTCTCATTTGCTGCTTTACAGACGCAACCAGAGTGGGCTCAGTTAGGTCAAAGAGAACCATTTGCTAATTAAAGTAATATTTGGGGAGAATGTGGTTGATGCAATATGGTGCTTATTCACTTTCATATCTAATTGTGAGCATAGGTCTAGATTCAGGAAAGTACTTAGCTGAAGACATAAGCCAGTTTCTCTTCAAGACAGTGTATAAATACATGCTGTATTTTAGCTGAGTATCTGTGCCTGTTTTTTCCTATTAGCTAATTCTAATTACTACTTTGCTTAAGATGTAGTTTAAGCTCTTTGAATGATTCTTTAAAGCATGTTTCATTCTCCTAGACATGGAGACTTGAGGAGAATTCAGGCTGTTTGAGTATAGCTCAGAATGATCAACTTTAAGCAGGTACTTCAATAAAATTAAATTTTAAAGTGTGCTTAAAGTTAATAATGTTCTTATTTATCTTTCTGAAGAGACAAATATTGTTTTATTAAAATAATTATACATAAAACTAATAAAATTTTTCATTAGTATCTTTCATCTGAGAATCTAAAAATATGTTTTAAAGGTGTGTGAATGAAGCTACTAAATATTCCTCTGAAATGAATAATTATTAACCCTGAACATTTAATGTTCTTAATGAGGAGTACATTCTCTCCCCTTCTCTTTGAGGAATAGTAGTGATTGAATCTGCATTTTCTCAAATTAGTTATTTCAAAGTATTCTACATTTGCTCTGAACTAGGTTAATCTTCATCACACTGCTTGATAGTCTATGTCCTAAATTAAACTACTTCCTAAATTAAATGGTTTGCTGCAGTTATATGGTATTTCTGTACCTCAATGGAATGTCTGCCCCTCATTTGCAGTTGTCAGATGTTAATGTTCATCCTCTTTCCAAAGCTTTTGTTACTCATATCTTCTTCCCTGCCCCCAGTTCACCATTTGTATGTCACCATTTGTACAGATTTACCTATTAATTCTGAGCTGACAAGTCTGCTTCAGAAAATGTCTTCCTTTTTCCTTCTCCAGCTTCTTTCAGCTTGGCATTTCTTTTTTTTCTCAGATTTTGGATCCTGAATGTCTCAAGGTCAACTTGGACAGTCTCACTAAAACCAATCCTTCTTTATTTTACCTCCAAAATCCTTTTGACTCCCATTTTCTATGGCTGCCTTGAACACCATTCTCCTTGTCATCCAAACACACAATCTTTGATTCTCCTTTGGACTCCTTTCCTCAGACTCTGACTACAAGTAAACAGTCAGCCACACATAAATTATTTCAACCATCTTTGCACAGGATACAAATATCTTTTCTTGAAAAACAAAATTTTTCATAGCTTTGTCCTATTTATATTTTGAAAACATCTCTTTAAGACTTCTGTTTAATTTAATAGCTCACTTTTAACTTAAAATCCTCATGAAATTATCTTTTTATATCACCTTTAAGAAGAGTTTACTACAACAGCAATTGTAATAATGATAACAAGATTAACAGAAACAATATATAGCAATTCCAAACCCATCTTCATAATTCCTTTTCTTCCTCGCACATCTCCTTTTATTATTATTATCTTTCACATAATAAGTATTTGTAAATGAAGACTGTTGAAGGTTCAGGTCAGGTACATTGTCTTTCTTTTTTTTCAGCAAAGTTCTGCTAATATGTGCACTTGTGAAAATACAAACAATATATGAAACTCTTTGGCAGCTAGATTTCAGTGGTTAGTGTCTTTCTTTGGAGCTGACTCTATGCCAAGGAAATCTGTCCTTGATGTGGAAACAGTTTTGTTGACTTCATAATGCTTCTTTGTTTTGGAGGAGAAAATACCCTTTGAACTGGTTTTAAAAATGTGTTGCAAAGATTCATGAAATAAATAGCTTTTTTTATTGTCCAAATCAGCAGGTCAAAAGGTGAAACTGCAACAATTTCAGGCTCTGATTGATAGACTTTGCTGTAGAATATCTACCCGTGTGATTCACCAGGGTTGCTCAGCTGAGAAAGCGTTGTGTGATCAAACATGGTCTCAGTGGCAGGGATAACAACAAGGAGTGTCAGGGGATAGATGATAGTTCACTGCACTTTTATTTGTAATAATTCACTCTGCATTTTTTTACTGATGTTTTTGCCAGAAGCAGGGCTTTTGTCAAATCTCACTTTTGTGTGGCTTATCTGGTGTTTAGCTCACCACAGCCCTTCCCCTGGTGAGCACTCATCTCTCTTCTACCTGTGTTAGCTCTTTTTAGGTGTGCTGAGCTTGGTTGAAATTGGCTGATGGGTTCAAATGTAACTGGACTGAAAAACCTGACAGACAGAGATACACTCAACACAGTCTCCATATCCTTAGTGCCTCAGACAAGAAACCAGAATAAAGATTATGAAATTAAATATCCACCCCACCCTGCCTCAAATATCAAGGCATAAATTTAACAATCTCCTGAAAGAAGTTTTTCCTCTGAAAAAGAAAAAAAGCTCTGGCAAGTTCCGGACGCCTAGCATGAGTTCCGATGTTGCATATGATTTGATATGAATGTCCTTCCTATCCAACTCTGATGGCTATCAGTACACAGTTGTATGATAACTCCAGGCAAATAAAATATGGCCTCCAGCAAATTCCTCAAGACAATCACCAAATGAAGTTATAGATCATGATTTTTCCATGTATATTTACTCCCCTACCTGTTGTTGATGTCAAATTCAACATAAATCACAGAATCACAGAATGTTAGGGATTGGAAGGGACCTCGAAAGCTCATCTAGACCAATCCCCCTGCCGGAGCAGGAACACCTAAACGAGATCACACAGTTATATAAATATTAGCATCACTTTTTAGGCAGCATTAGCTGTTATCTACCTTCTACTTGGCATCTTAAGAACCAGATAAAGAGATTTCATTTACTATTTAAAAATACTCAACCAATTTAAATTCTGAGCAATACTTAAACACTGAAAAATCATTAAGTGTTATAAGCTGCATTCAATTTAGAGCTATTGCTCTGCCTCCATGCTCATCATCATTAAATTCATGCCTGTTGTACAGACATGAAAAAGTGCTATGTAGTTTAACTATAAGACTCTTGAAAAACAAGGCTGTAGGGCATGAAGTTTGTTTCCCTCTGAAAGGTTCTCCTGTTTTTCTGCATTACATAAATATTGAAGAAAAAAATGAAAGTCTTAAAACACAGGCTCTGTCATAAAAGTTTAACCAGCCAGGTGAAAACTTGCTCTAAAAGCAGGTCACTTCAAAGACATTTCAGAGTTAGTTTGTCCAGATTGTATAAACTATAGAAAAATAAACCTGTCTTTCTATAGTTTAGGGGGTTGTAGGTATACTTTCATGCTGTAATTTAGGAATTAAATATATAAATTAAGGTCAAAGTTGAACATGAACTTTGGCCTTTTGATTTCTCAATTTATTGGTATGTTACCAGTTCTGCTTTAGCACCATAATTTCCCTAATCTGTGAGATGGCACTAATTGCTTATTGCAAAAATAGCAACTATTTGCTTTATGTGTTGCCAGTGCATTATGAACTGCTCACTGATTCTCAAATTTTGCTGTCCCAAAAAGCAGCAGAAGAAAAAAGCATGCTAGACCCTCAGTTCATTCTAACTGATACCCTATGAGCTGCATTTTGACTTTGCTCTGCTACATATTATCCTAAGCAGATGACTTGATTGTACTGGGGCTGCAATCCGTGTATATTACCTGCATTAACATGTATTGCAGACCAACAGAGAAGAATATGTAGAGCTATCTAATCGGTGCTAAGGACCTGACATCCAAAATTATATGCATTTCAGGGTTTTTCAGACTTCAGACTCGCCCTTGCCTGCTGCCAGGAACTAAAGGTCTGACTTGAGCTGGAGGGTGTAAGCTGTGGTTTCCCTGTCCACCTACAGAAGTAATCAAGTTCATTAATCCTAAACAAGCTCCATGATGGAAACCAAAGCAGAGAAAGCAAGTAGGACTGTCATATAAACTTCAAAAATACAGTTCTGGCTCAGTCAAACTCTAAAGCAGATACACGTGTTGTCTCAGAACAAAGAGCTGCCAAGACCAGTATCCTCTCCAGTGGAAAGCAGTAGTGTAGGAGAAGGGTGCAAGAAGCAGTGCAAGTACATGGTGATCTTTCCCTTTGCTTCCAAAAACCAGTTTTTAATGACTCTCTGATTAGAACTGAACACAAACATTATTGTGCTATATAAGATTGTCATTTTAATATCATAACTGACATGACAAAGACCAACACTACACTCCATAAAGAATTTATGTGGATATGTATAGTCACAAAGAGGAACAGACACAAGTTCATCTGCTGTTGGTTAAACACAGTTTATGTGTTCGCATGAAGGGCCTATTTATCTCCATCAGTGGTCTTACCTTCCCCTCTGCTAAAGTACTCCTATTGAAAAGGTTAAATATGTTGTGTTCCTATGATAACCATGTCATCATTGTCTCCATAGCTTGACTCTGATCTTGCACACGATGAAATATTTGTAAAAATAATGTGCACCTTTTCATACATAAAATAGAAAAGAAGGATGCAATAAGTGTGGAAAACAATTCCACTTCTTCCAAAATACATGCTACTTCTGTGCAGAACTAAACCTCAGACTAGTTTCTCTGTGATGTGTCCCTCTCCATTGTTGCATCAAAACACTTTTAAAAAGCAGATCTTTCTTTGACCATCTCTAAGGACTTGTATGTGGTCTCCTTCCTGCCTTTTCCACTTTGGCTTTGCCTGAAGAGCGATTAGCAGCTCATGAGTAGGTAGCTGTGAGGACAGCTCTGGTGTACAAAGGGAAAACAGCTGTAGTAATCTAAGAAAGCAGCAAATATATGAAAGGGAAAAAAATCACAGTGAACTTGGCAAATCAGAGTGGTAATGATGGTTATGTACATCACAAGGCTTTGAGTCAACACAATAAAACTCCTGTACAAGTGTTATAATTTTCCATGCCATTTCTCTCACTTTATTCAAGAATAGAATTTCTCCATGTACGTACATCTTAAGTATAAATCAGTCTAAAAATAGAGACTTGGAATTTCAGTGGGATCTTAGCATTTCCACTGAGATCAGGTCTACACTGTGCTGAGCATTATATGGATAGTAAGGATCTCTGTCTTCAAGAACATGGGGATAAGATGCACAAAACCTGGGCACTGTTCCCACTCTGCCAGAGTGGGAAATGGAGGCACGGAGCTAACTACACAAGATCATCCAAGGAGGTGCAGGAAATCTGTTCTAGAAGTGGTCTGCTGCAATTAAACCCATGTACTTTAAGATCCGTATTTTTGTGCCTCACTTTGAAACAATTCTGCCTAAAATGCAAAGATATGTTTGGGATTTTTTTTTTTTTTTTAACCTTATTTGTTTTCTCAGGCTTAAATGTTTACACTGGGCGCATGGTAAGGAAGCCAGGCCTCCTGGATTGAAAAGCAAAGCAGTCTAATGCAGATATAAATGTTAGAATTTAGGACAGCACAGCATAGTTACAATTTATTCTTACAGAACTTTGATGCCCATAGAAGACACAGATTCACTGAAATATTAGATCCTGAGTCAAAATTATGGAGATGCCACCCTGTGAGGGTTCACAGATCCCATGACCAATTTTCTACAATTTTTCTTGCAATAGTTGTTAAACTCAAACCTAACAGCAGCTCTAATGATATGTAAACACATCCAAATGTATCTGTAGGGCTTTAGAACATTCACTTTTTTCTCTCACATTGTGTTTCCACATAATGACATGGGCCATATGTCTTGCATGGGATCTCTAGAAGAAAGCAGACCTGGGACCTACCACCTTCAGTGTCATGTAGCTCCACTGTGCTAACGGAACAATATTTGGACCAGGATGTGCTGGAGTGATGAATATGGCCTCCAATTCTGGCATGCCTCATCTTTTCCAAACAACATTCTTGTACAGATTAGAGGATAATCTGACAGGCAGGTCCGGCCAATTAAAACAGTAATTGAAATAGCTGAGAGTGTTTTGTTTGGCAGAAACTGATCATTCTGCTTCATTTTTTAATGAACAAACAAGCAGGGTCAATCATAATAGTTTGATTAATTTAAAAAGTCATTTTTTCTGCTAAGATAATTTCCTATCTTGTATTTCTAAAAGCAAAAACAGAAAAGACAGACACAAAGAAAAGATTCTTTTTGACCTTTGGTGGGACACTATAAACATCAGTCAATGAATAAAATCCTGAAATGATGGTAAAACCACAAAAAGCAAAACAGTTCCCCTTTTGACTAGAGGTAGGCAAAGGTATTTCAGACGTAGGGAAGGGGGAACCTCAGGAAGCCTATGCTCATTAAAGGATTGAGGTTCATTTCCCTGAGTCTCAGAAACATTTAGGAAAACAACATTAAACAAAAAGCAAACTAAATCTTCCTCTGCAACTTCTATAAACTTATTGAGGCTCTTGCAAAGAGCCAGGACTTTCTTTCATTCCGTCCGATTTTGACAAACCTTGTACTATAAAGAAAAAGCGAGAAAAAATAACCTAGTCCAAAAGCAAAATTTCAGTTAGGAAAGTAAATGCAAGGCATATTTCAAACAGTACACATCACTAATTGACAGTTGCTTAGTGATTTACAGGAGACAGCTTGTTAGCTTTGGTACAGTGCCAAGTGGTACCCACATCACTGAAAGCATCTCAGCTGGTGTTTGGGCGTGGATATCTCAGGCTCTCCTTCCTACTGTCCTCAGTTTAGGAAAGCATCGCTATTCATCAAAGTACTTAGGCCACACGCTTAATTTTAAACGTGTGCTTTCCTCAAAAGGGATGCATTTAAACATGTGCTACGGATTTAAACATGTGCTAGAGTTATTTACGGAATTGTGCCTTCCAGGAATGGCATACATCTGAAGGCAATATGGGAAGTATTGACTGCCAAGAAGAAGACTGTGTCTTTTCTGTGGGTGAGTTGTGGATTTGAGTCCTCAGACCAGCTAATTTGGCACCTTGCAGAAGGAATTTAAAGTTGTCAACTGTTCCCTGAATATAACACACGTGAGTAAAAAGACACTGTGTTCAGTCAAAGGTTGGAATGATGCATTCAGTAATTTTGACAAAGAATGCAAACTTGATTTGTGTGATTTAGTCTGAAGTAAGAATGGGTATGGGAACCACAGAGTATGTTGGATTCAGCAATTAACCACCTTCAAACATTTTCATCTTTGTTAAGCATGTGTTAGGTTTTCCAGTACGGTGTGAAGGCAGAGGTAAGTTGGGCTAGTCAGGGATGTCACTCCCAAACAGTGGAAATGCCATCCCATACTTTACATTATATTACCTGTCTTCTGGGAACTTATTTTCCACTGTTGTGAGAAGCCATGCAGGTATTTTCCATTGCTTCCGTCTGTGGTTTCCTGATAGCAAGAATGAAAAATGTATTGAAGTGCAAGTAGCAAATCTCCTTTTCCTTCGCAGTCCCATTGTTATAAAGGAATTTTTGCAATTTAGCTGTAAGAATTAATCATAGCAGTACTGAAAATATGTCCATGTACAATTTTTTCATTTTGTCAGTGAGCTGGAGTGGTTGGTCTGGCCCATATTACGTTCAATGAAATGAGGCCACATATCTGGCCAACTATGGACCCTCCCACCCTCTTCCTGCACTTACCTGGCTTTTGGGCAATAGCACAGCTGCACCAGCTTCCCAATCCATAGAGACACTGTATTCAAGGATTTTGTTCAACTAATGACCAGACTGTAAAGTCTGCATAATACTCAACTCTTTTTAGTTGTTTCTCCTAACTGAACTGGCTCATTCAATATAATACAAAGCCCAGTATCTAAAATGCACTTTGAATTCAAGTTTCAGCATCTGATGCTGCCACCACTGGTTCCCATAGAGTCAGTTGCTGCTGTAGCCTGGTTTTATCAACCTGTTGGCCATTTAGACTTAAAACAACATCTGAGATGAAAAATTCTGAGGAGACAGTACTTCAAGCACTTGGAAAAGACAGCATTTTAGTTATTATGCAGACAACAAAAACATTATGTAGCTCATTGGTGTTTGGGCAAATAGGTCTTGTTTCCAGAGAATTTTATCTGTTGTTTCCTTGGCTTTTTTGCTCACAGAAGCTGCTACCCCTGCCATTTCTGCATTGCTTGCTGAGTCAAGAGTTCTCACAGCTGAAAGGCTCTGAGGCTACGTAGCCATATACTCTGGGATTTTCCCTCCATACCTGGCTCCTTCTGCTCCTTGTTCCAAAGGAATTTTCTATCTTTTCAAGATGACTGAAGGTCAAAAGTTCAAATACTGACAAATTTTAGTGTATTGCAAAAAAGCTTTAAGTAGGAGTGAAAGCAAATGTCTTGGCGCCTTCATTTCCATCTGTTTTCCATGTGTAATAAACACAGCCAAGTTTATTAATATTCTAATTGCTATTCAAAGGCCACAATTCCATGCTCTGACTGAATTAACACTGAGATTTTGGATCTGAGAACCATATTCTATTTATATAAGCAGCAATGATACAAAGTTGTGAAATCATTTTTCTATCTTATTAGGATACTTAGACTCTCTTTCCATGCTCGGGATGGCTTAATAGGATTATCTCATTGTGAAAGACTAATTTATCAACAAGTTCAGGAGGTATATATTAAAGACTGGTGTACTACACTAAAGAATGACCTTTACCTCAGGATGTGTGTGCCCTGTGTCAATATAATTTGTACTGAAAATATCATCAGAATTGCCTCCACTTGATAAAAGAGGCTTTTCTGGAGACACCAGAACAACTTTCTCAGCTAGATGTGCTTGTTGTCTTACACTTGAGAGAATTGTATCATGCTTGGGATTTTTGAAGTAATACAATAAATGCAATTTTATAATACAATAAAGTAGAAGTCATTTTATTCTTTTAAATTGAAATTGTTGCATAACGTAGCATTTGAATCTGGCAGGTGGAAAAGAAACCACATCAATAAATTGTACTATGAAAGAATACTTTGTGGTTTTATAATGTCTTTCGTCTGAGGATCCCAACACACTTTATAAACTTACGTTACCTTTCATAGCATGTTTGTGGGTATCTGAAGTCTTTTTAATTCACATTAAAAATGAGACATAGATAGATGAATCGGCCTGGATAAAGAGATACATATTTTACAATCTGTGAATCTGTGAATATCCAATCTCAGAAAAATCTAAAGTGTTATCCCTGTTTGCTGGCTCTAAACATAATTTTAGATATTACTCTCCTTATTGAATGATCCAAGCAACATGCGAAAATAGACTGAATTTAGATTGCATCTGAAAAGAAAAAACAGCTTCTGCATTTTACCACCATGATCACATGCTCTTGCAATATTTTAAAACTATGCAGACAATTGAATTTCTAACAATACTTTATAGCATGTGGCAGCATTGTTCTGTGTCAACAATTTTTGAGATAGGTTTCCAATCTCTGAAGCAAAATCTACATGAGTTTCTGCTGATTCAAAAATTCTTGTTGTGAAGTGTAACAGTAGAGCCAGTGTAACAAAATGGGCCTAGGACCTCAAATTCTTCAAGTTGCCTCTGCTGCCTATAAACTACTTCTGTACATATAATGATGCTGTAACTTCCCCCCATGTGTTTTTTGCAGACAATAACCAAAGAGACAGCAAACCAATTAAAAAGTCTTTTCAGCATACTGTGTTCCCTGTTGCCCAATACCCTTCTTAAGGTTAGTAGTTAATCAACCATGAACTGATACTGCAGTGTTTGGCTTGTTGGTAACATCTGATAAAATCTGAATAGCCTTCCCAGCAACTTAAATTATTGCTGACAAGACAGTGAGTGAGAGCTAAAAACTCCAAACAACATTCTGTGTCAAAGTTACACAAACACAGAAGGACAATTCATTAATTTGTTAAAAATGTCAGGAAAATTACATTTTTAAAACAAAAGCAGTCAATTTGGCCGCTGAGCAAGTTATGACTGTATTAGTAACTACGGGATGCTATAGAATTAGACAGAAATAATGCACAGCTACTTCCAAGTAGCTCATCACTTTAACCAGGGAGTTAACAATGTCTCTTCACTGCTGTGTATATTTGAATTTGTAATACAGATTTGCAGAAGTGACACAGTGTCTAGGAGAATACAGGCTATGTACACCCCTGCTGAAACATCACATTGTCTCCTTAGCAGAAAAGACATCAAACTTGCATGAGATTCCTATGTGGTATTATTGACAACCACAATGCTAAATTAAGAGCCTGACTTCAATTTCACAGCTACATGCAATGATAGAGTTCAGACAGAAAGAAGGCCCACCTTTACGAAACCAAAGCATCAGATCAAGGTCTGCAACAAGTTCTGCGGCTTTTCCCAAATTTACTTAATGGAAGTTTGCAAAGAGCATGATTCACAGTTACACTGCATCCTTGAGACTGTTGCCTGCACAGCTTGCTTTCACAGAAAGGCTGCCTGCCATGTAGTTACAGCCTACAGGAGAAGTGTCATTCTCTGATTTACGTGCTTTATGCGTGTGTGTGGCATTGTCCATCTTCTTAAGTTATCATGTCCCATCAGGAAGAGACAATCTGTGTTTAGTTAAAGAGCGTATTTCACAGGGGTATTTCTGTCACCCTGCACAAGGAAGATGGCATGGCTGTGGTTCCCAGAGTCCATCTGTCTCTCCCAAGAGCAAGGAATAACTTCACTAGTAACTTGCATTTTAAAAGCAGGTGCAGAGTGGTAAAGGAAACAAACTGAAGAAATGGAAAAAAAAAGGGAAGGAAAAATAAAGATAAGCAGTCCTGTATTTCTCTAGGGAGTGGGGGCCAGAGGCAAGGAGGCAGCAAGGAAGGCACAGAGTTGTCTTTGTCTGATAAAAGTCAGAAAGGTCAGTTAATTCCAGTTTTTGTGCACACTGCTGCCAAACTGTGGAATAAATGTATAAAGCTTTCAAAATTTCTTCATTCAAGTAAACAAATAGTAGATGAGAGAATCTCTTGTATTTGGTTTTCAGAAGCTGTCTGGTGTCCCCAGATTATCTTAATTATCTGGATACTGTCTACATTCTTCAAGTAGACCCACAGACTCCCATGTTATTGTATCACATGGGTATAGCATCCATCAGACATGTTTTGACCTGAGTGGTTTACTTTTAAGAATAATTGTAACTACTAATATTTTTTAAACACAGAGCAGTCATCATTCAATGGTTTGACCTATTTTCCAGTGACTTGGAAGTCCAGATTAGCATGCAGCATTTGATGGCAAGTTCTACTTGTGCCTATGTGCACTACAGACAAAATTGGGTAAGCCATATGTGTAACTGGACTGATGGGAAGGTTTAGTTTACAGCTCCTTTCCACCCTGCTTCCCCATCAGCTGGATGTGGGGCCTGGCCAGTGACTGTCCAGTTTGGAAGGGACCTCAGGGATCATCTGGTCCAACCTTTCTTGGCAAAAGCGAAGTCTAGACAAGATAGCCCAGCACCCTGTCCAGCTGAATCTTGAAAGTGTCCAGTGTTGGAGAATCCAACACTTCCCTGGGCAGATTATTACAAAGGCTGATTTTTCTCACTGTGAAAAATTTTCCTCTTTTGTCCAAGAATCTGCTCGGGAATAACTTGTAGCCATTACTCCTCACCTTTTCCATGTGAATCCTTGTAAAAAAGGAGTCTCCATCTTCTTCGTAGCCACTTTTTAATTACTGGAATATGATGATTAGATCTCACCTAAGCCTTCTTTTCTCAAGGCTGAACAAACCCAATTCTCTCAGCCTTTCTTCATATGGCAGGCTTCCCCGTCCTTTGATCATCTTTGCGGCAATTCTTTGGACCCTCTCCAGCCTGTCCACATCTGGAATGTAAGTCTTTCAATTTCTCCCTATAGGGGGCATGAAGCATATAGAATGGGACAATATGCTTCCGCTCCTCATCCTAGCATGGAAACATGAATAGAGCGCACATTTGGGCACAGATATTGGTCTGTTTCCAGGACCCACAGTTTCTGATACAGCCTCAGGAAATATATGTGGGGTAAGGTGTCTGAAAAGTTGTGCCTTAATAATGCTTGTAAACATAAATCAGTTTGATAGATGCAGTTGTATAGATTGCTCCATTGTGGTATCCACTGATTGCTCCTAAAGAACACCCCGTATCTCATATTCACTAATATTTTAAGAATGATCTCCCTGATTTATTGATGATGCTTAGATCTAGAGGGTACTCACTGAACTCTTGGCTCATCAAGCTTGTATTTCCTCTTCATTTCCTTCAAAGATACCTCTTCTCCTTGAAGAAATCTCTGAACTACCTCTTTTTTCAATTTGTACACTACAGAAATATAACTATATGTCTAAAATTCCATAGGTTTCTGGGTAAGAAATTTCGAGACTGAAATTTAATGGAAGCAAGTTTGCAGAAGTAAATTAACCATTCATGCTTTTAAGAGATACCTGAGCTGATGAGTCTTTAAGTTCACTAAATGAATGTGTGCACAGCAGACAATGGGCATTCTGTGTGAACAGACATATCTCTAGTCCTTTTTGGGAGGATTCCTAAGGGTCTGCACTACCCTCTCCTGTTCAGGAGAAAAAAAACCAACCAACCAACCAACCAACCAACCCCCAATACATTTTCTCCTTTCACTCACTCAGAGTATGGGCAAACTTCAAACTCTTTCAGTCTGCCCTTACACAAACAGCAGTTACCTCAAACTCAGCCAACCCTATCTTCTCACCTGACCCTGAAGGCTCTGGAAGTGGTCTAAGGCTGAAACAAAGACTCAGTCCTCTTTCAGACCTCAGATATCTCCAGATCTTCTGTTCTCAACTAACTCTACACTGAAAAGCCCCAAGTCTTCTGAGAGTTCAAGATATGTCTCCAGGCATCACCATTTCCCATTCCCAAGAGGCATTTAATTGAATCAATACTCTTTATACTATAATATCCCATGGATGCTGTAAATTTGATTATTTATTTCAACCTCTGCCTGCTGCATCTCACTCTGTCACTGTGCACCTCCAGGGAGACTTTGGCTCCATCTTCTCTCCCACCACCCTTTAAGTAGTTGTAGGCATCAGTCAGACAGTCCTGAGCCCTTTCTGCTTTAGGCTGAGCTAATGTGTTTCCCTCAGCCTCTCTTTGCACATCTTGTGATCCAGGCCCCTGACCAGCTTGGCGAGGCTACACTGGACTCTCTCTAGTATTTTCATGTCTTTCTTGTACTGGGAAGCTCAGAACTGGACTCAGCACTCCAGGTGCAACTTCACAAGTGCTGTGTAGAGGGAAATAGTAACTTCTCTCAACTTTCAGGTATAAACTTAACCTGCCACCAAAAGATCAGCTCCAGCTGGTCCCTCACCTTTTCTTTTCGCATTATCTCCTCTTGTGCTGATGTTAGTATGTGGCTATATGTGAGCCAGATCACATCCTATACACATTGAATTTTACTTCCTGTGCACACCACTAGTATATGTTGAGTGTTTTTTACTCCTGTAAATGCCGACTGATCCTCCTTCCTTCAGTGGGTCAGATTATCTGAAAAACACAGTTTAAAGTGTGAGAAAGCCTTGGATGGAAAAAGTAAGAGAACAGAAGTGTAAAATGATGAGTTATGAAGCAATAACATGAGAGGTATCAATACTTATTCCCATTAAACTAGTTCCCTTCTATAAAAGTATCATTGTTTTGGGAACATTTAGCTGCGAAGAGGAATCGGGGCTGGTCCAGACTTCTTGCCTCAGAAACAAAGGAGAATTTTGTCTTTGACTTCAACAGTAGTAAATCCACAGATCCTTTGCCAAACCATACAGTGAATAGGGAGGAGGATGTGTCATAACCACTGCTGTATAATGCATAGCTGCCATTAGCATCCCCTAGTGTAATAGTCATAGATACCCTTCTGCATGGATTAAAAAGTTCTTTTGCAACTTCAGGTCAGAAAAGGGAAAAAAAATACTATATATCTTGTTTGTCCTAGAAAGTAAAATCACAGAATCACAGAATCACAGAAT
>NW_010321307.1:0-8684 GCF_000700745.2 Antrostomus carolinensis
CCCCAACATTCTGTGATTCTGTGATTTCTAAACTGGTATACTTAAAAAGGACTAGTAGTTAGCAACCAGAAGATCTTGCAGCTTACCTTTACGTATCTCTTTTTTCCTGCCAAAGTCAATTATACATGAGATTCTAGTTAATTTTACATTGAAAGCTTCCCCCATAGTTGAGTTAAAACAGAAAATCATACAAGGACCGACTTCACTGAGCAGTTACTGCAGGAAAAAACACTCCATGTGGTATTAATTAAAGGCTAGCTTTATATCAGCATGGGGAGTCTTTAACCAAAAAAGAAGAGATGAAAGTAGTTTTAAAAATGAGAGGTTGAATCTCTCTCAATGCTGAGCCAGCAAGATATTTATGTTGGGTTTGAAGGATCAAGCAGGCTACAGCTCAAGTCTGAAATGCCAAAATAATAATTAAATAAATCAAAAAGGCCCATGTGTTAAGTCTGCTTCAAAACTTACAATTATTTTCTTGGTTTTCCATGAGTCAGACAATGCCTAAAAAAACTTTACAGAAGGAGAAAAATGCTTTAGGAGGCAATCTGAGGCAAAGCACATTAAAGATACGTATGTGTCTAATGGTCATATGCACATTTATTATTTCAAACAAGTCAATGAGAAAGATAGGCAATTAGGATCATTTATCAAGAATTTGGGCAGCATGTTGCATGACATTCAAAGTACTTAATGCAATGAAGTTCAGTTAAATCATTTTCTATTAACTTTTTTAGGCACAGGTAATTTCTTGCAGCACGTATGTTTAAAATGAAACGTTGATATGCAATCTCATTATTCTTTTCAGATGCCTGTAGTAATGGCAGAATCATTGAGACTGTGAAACCTAATACTGTGAAGGAAGCATGGTTCACTTTAAGGAAGATGAAAGACACACTTCCATGTACACATAAAGTTTTACTCCAAGTACTTTAAACACAATTCTTTAATACTGAGAAATTTTCTGTCAAATATGACCACACTTAATTATAAAAGTAGTAAGCACACAAGAAAGTGGGAGATATTATCCCAGAGCTTAAATGGACAGAGAAGCTATCACTGATGTACTACACCTTGACTCAACCAATAAAGTTGTCAGCAAAGCTAACTTTTATATAATAAAGAAAAGGGAGAAGGCAGCTGAGCTCTGTGAAATGCTTTCTCAGCATCAAGCCAGGTACTGACCACTGAAGTATTTGACACTCATTTGATGGGTGAAAGGGAAAATTACATGTCAGTAATTCCTGCTGTCATAGTCCTCAGAACCTACCCGAATACCAGAGACATTCAAGGACAAACTTGATGGTTCCTTCTACCAGAAAATAAGGCGGTAAAAGATCAGTCAATAAACTCCTGGATCTGTAAGCCTCAGTTGAATTCCTTCCTCTGCAAAGCCACATACAAAGGACTTCTGGATAATGACAGAAACAAGCAGAAAGGAAGATGGAATATATAGTTGCAAACAGGCCTCTGAAAGGAGAAAGTTGAGCAGGGTAGATGAGCAAAGACAGGGCTACAAAGTGGAAATTACCAGCATGTAGTTTGCTGCTGAAACTTTCTCTGATGCTAAAACTAGCAAGAGGCATCTTCCACAGAGGTGAGATTACCTTGTACCAGTCATAAGATCGTACAGCTCAAGAACTCACATCCAGCTGCTGTTGGTTTTGATGACATGGAGAGACAAACAAACAAACAGTTACATAGTAAGCCTCTAATACAGAAACCTCATTGCTTTTCTAAGTCATGAAATAGCAACAGCTGGGGAATTCACATGCAGATGACTACTCTGAGCACATATGATCAAGTGAAACTCTCTGATCTCTGAGAGAGAACAGTTTGCAGAGCCAGCTTTCTTTTTAAAACCCTCCTGACAACACAGAAGCATCTGTTAAAACTTCCAAGACCTTGAAGAATGAGATTTAAGAACAAGAATTTGAGACATTCCAGAATAAGAATTTTTAAAAACTCTTAATTTGGCAAATAGGCAAGGCAAGATTCTGGAATGGAAAGAACAGTGAATTCATTTCCATGGTAAATGTCTAATGACTGTATAGCAGGGACATATTTCCTGCAAAAGCAAAGGTAGCTTTACCTTCAAGAGGTAAAAAATAACATGCAGGGACTTTTTATTTTTAGCTGAGAGAGGCAATGAGAATTTCTAGCTTTGATCTCAAGTAACCTAAATTTTAAAAAAGATATTATTCTGTGCTGGAACCATGAAGGATCTCAGCACTTCCTGTTTTAAAACCAGCAAAACTTCATCCACTTCCTCAAGAGAGTTCTGATGTATCTTATATTAACTGCAATGGCTAATGGATGTCTCCATCAGAATGACTCTTCATTCTGTTCTTCACTCAAAATTTTAATAGGAAGATCCAGGGCATAAGGATGGCAAGGGTTTAATAAGGACTGGATTTCCTTTCTCATTAAGATTATGACAGCCTGATGAAGTATGTAAATGCCTTCTGGACAAGACAAGAAATTCCAGACCTGCTGCAAGGTTCAGTAAAGTGTTACAACTCCATGACAGTTCACTCAAAATTGTTATCCATCCACCTGCAGTAAAAGAAGAGCCTATAAAACAATTGAAGAAAAACTGATAAAATTAAGAACCTCAGAGGAAAAAGAAGTGTTTAAGCAAGCTAAAGAACCTAAAGAAGAAGGAAAGCCAGAAAAAAAGGGTTCGGACAAAATCCACAGCCCTCTGCTTTGTGCAGAACTCAATGCTGTTGGTTTAATGGATAGCTCTATTCAAGAATCTCAGGTTCAGACATACCAACTCTGTGAATGTCAAATAAGATTGACAGTGAAAAATGGTGAGCTCTGCTACAAGAGAATTATCTTCATACAAGTAGTAACAAAATTTTAGGGGCTTACAGAGATTTAAGGGTGAGAGTTTACGTGTCTGTAGCCCATAAGCATCCAAAAAGTTAGGCAGGATGGTGTGGATAGATTCATTTGATTCAGATGTATCCGTATCTCCCAAGTTGCATTTCAAGACAAAAGTCCTTTTCCTGGAATTGGCAACCAGTCTTTTCCTTCTACATTTACTGAAAAAGAAATGTGACAAAAAACCTTTAATAAGCTGAAAATAAGCTGAATTTGACATTTTAGTCCATGGGCTTCTTGAGGAAACTTTCAAGGGTAACATTTCAGAACTAAATGAGAAATAAGTCAACTGTCTAATTTTCCCAATTCTTTAGAAAAAAAAAGAGGATTTTGGCATATTGTTCTATTTTCCTGATGCAAAGAGCTGTGGTATCATACACCATAACATCTTTTATTTTCATTTCATAGATATGAATTACTGCTGACAAAACACCACTCAGAATATTGCTCTGTTTAACCATCATTACAGAAAATAAGGTTTGTAGTCCTTGTTTTTGCAACTGATTCCTGAAGCTTATCCTTCACTTTGAAAAAAAAAGTTTTGAAACATTTTTCTTTTCATAAATGCTCACTTTTAATTTTTTCAAGTTTACAAATATCAGTATGATCTAAACAGCAAATGTGCTTTATACTGATAACAATAACATCCAGCAAGCCAAATTCCAGTAACTGTAACTTTTGCTTCCTCTTCCTACAATCTCTGCAATAAGGCTGAAACATCACAGTACTGATTACTACTCCAGTCTGCAAAAGAATGCAGTATGTTTAAATGTTTGACCCACCAAGTGTTCCATCTTGACACCAATTTTCTAATTATTTAAATATGTCAGTATAGTTATTTTTATCTCAAAGGCTAATGATATCCAAAGCCTTAAGAAAAGTTTATGTCTACCTTCTTTTTAATTTAAGGAAAAACCTGAAAGATTAATATTTTTTCATAGCAATATTACTGTGGTTAATTCTAATTTATGCGGCATGTGTCTGATTTCCCAGTTTAACTGACACACTTTGTTCAACCCATTCATTTTGCCTGTATTCTGCTAAAACGCCAGGATTTCACGTGATGGGCATGTCATTTGCATAACAGTGAAGATTATATTCATTCCACAGAAATCTCAAGCAAATATTCTATATTCCAAATAACTTCTAAAGCAGTTATTCTGGATTTGTTAAACTGTTTATGTGTAGAACAAATGACTGATGATCTGAAGATAAAATTCAGCGTATAAATGTTGTCATCTATGATATTTCACTATGCTAAAATCATAAAGGCCTGCCAGATTTCACTGCATTTATAATTAGAATCATTACATTGTAATTCAGGATGTTTTTCATAAAGATGAAGAGAATGAGTTTTAATATAGACAAAGCCAGGTAAACCCAACAAGCCTATCTATGCAAGACAGATGTCAGTTCAGATAAAGATTTATTTTCCTTATCATAATGCAATTATAAATGAAAATTGACACCTGAAAGAAAAAAATAAAATACTACAAAGAATTCAAACTTCACAAGAAAAACACCTAAAGCAAGAGCACCTGTATACAACTATTTTTTAAAAATAGTTTTAACTCATAATAATAAAATCATAGAATCATAGAATGGTTTGGGTTGGAAGGGACCTTAAAGATCATCTAGTTCCAACCCCCCTGCCATGAGCAGGGACACCTTCCACTAGACCAGGCTGCTCAAAGCCTCATCCAGCCTGCCCTGAGGATCTCGAATTCCAACATTTCATGGGCACTGCAGCCAAGACTGCCCAAGAGCTTCATGTTCCCCACCAATCCTTCCTTGTTGGTGAGAACAAGGTCCAGCATGGCATCCCTCTTTGTCGGTTCCTCGACCACCTGGAGAAGGAAGTTGTCCTCCACGCATTCCAGGAACCGCCTGGATTGTTTGTGCCCTGCTGTGTTGTCTCTCCAACAGATGTCGGGGTGGTTGAGGTCCCCCATGAGGACCAGGGCTTGTGAATGTGAGGCTGGCTCCTATCTGCCTATAGAGGGCCTCATCTGCTAGGTCTCCCTGGTAGCATCTTCATTTCATGGCACACAAAAGGCAATGGTATAAGAACACTCAATGTATCACCCAGAAATGGAAAAAAAAAACATCTTTAGGCAATCTTTATTTATCACAAATATTTTGCCACATAATTAAACATGTATAAACACAAAAGGATAGAAACAAAAAAATTCACCAAAGGACAATAAAATCTATATAGGAACCTTCAACATGGTCTCACACACCACCTCCTTTTCCTGAGGTCTTGTATCTCTTATTTTTTCTTATAAGCATAATATATCTAGACTACAACAGTTGATATAAACTAGGTATGATATGACGTAACAGAAGGACTCCAAAAGAATGTCTCAGTATGGCCTTCCCAGTTTGCCCTCTGAGAGCTCCAGTATTTGCACACCAGCTGACAAAGCATGTCCAACTGTGTACAGCTGGAAATCATACTGAAATCTAGATTCTCAACTCATTTACCCCATGTAAGTATGTACTGCTACATGGCCAAATAATAGCAGAAAGATAAAAAGAGTAAACTTAGGGAGAGGTGAACAGAATAATATAAGAAAAAATATGCTCCATTTTACAGTATGTTTTGGGCAAACATTTCCAATTTATTTTGTGTTTGTGGATAAAATTCAATAATCTGAATATTTTTTTTTAAATATTCCATGTTAAATCATAATTGCTTTAAGCTAAAAGGTTTCTGAGCAGAGATACAGTAGTTATTTTAATGTTGGGTTATACATGGTAATACACGGCGTTGTTTCTTTTGTAATAAATTGCAGATTACACTTTTGTAAAGCTGTCAAATTATTTCACACCTAGTGATTTTGCTTCCTTGGACATCTGACACTTGCATGCATCATTTAATATTTCTCAGAAATCCTTGTCTATAACAAAAGCAGGAGTATAACAGCAGAGCAACTTTTCTGTGGAGTCTCCAAATTAACAAAATAAAACTGACTTACCATGTTCCACCCTGGGTAGAGGTAGTCAGTCCCGACAAATTCAAAATAGTGAGCAAAACCTTCTTTCAACCACACATCCTCCCACCAAACTGGAGTCACAAGATCACCAAACCACTACAAAGAAAGTTCAAATAAACAACCCTTAGGAAACCATGTTTGCATACATCTCATTTATACAGAACACATTCTTCGCAAGTTTTCATAAAATCAGTAACATATACTACTCACTGAAACTCATTAACTGTTTTTTTCATGTACTAATAAATTAAGCCTTTACAGGATGCACAAGTTACTGAAGAAAAACATTAGAAAAGAACAAGCAGGGGAAAAGAAGCATTGAGGAGAGTATCCACAGTGTCTACTTCAGTTATCTAAAGTAGAGGCTCACCTAACATATGCAATGGACAGAAAAATGCTTCTAACTCAAGTAATCTGATTCATTACCTGGAAATTTCACTATGTTTAGTGAGAATCTTGAAAAGCTGGGAACACAATCTCCGTTCCCCAGACCTAAATTTTAGCATTTCTTTCTCCACGATGTCTGCCCACAAAGATTTACAATGCTACTGATGCTCTGTTCATTGGCCAGTTTCCTAAGGAAAGCAGTTTTATACAATTATACCATCTGTCTGTGGCTAAGACTCAAATGCCTAAAAGCAGGTAGTTCATGTCACCTAAAGAACATCCTAGGGTATCTGAGATACCCACATGGGCCTAGGAAATTTAACACAGGACTTACAGGAGATCTGTAGCCTTCCTGAACAGCAACTAGAGGCAGAGGGTATCTAAAATGGCACGGGCCACCTGTGTTTATGCAGAGGAACCCTACCCGCTTTGAATGCCTTTCCTGTTCCCTCAGGTTGCTCTTGAATTTCCCCACCAACTTCAATCTAATTCAGAAAGAAGGACAAAGATCTCAAAGATAATTAAATTCCTACAAAAGTACACGAACATTAGCAGCTGAAAGGGCAAGGCAAGAACATGGCCATTAGATACTTTACTAAATAGCCATCAACAGCCACAAACCTGTCATGGTAGAGGACATGTGCGTGTCAGAGGGATTTCAGACAGAGCTGGGATGATCACTGGAAGAAGAATGAGGACAAAAATTCAAAGGAAATCAGGCGTCATCAATTCTTCCGCTGATGGATGACCCTGTTTAAATTATTGTAATGGCCCTGTGCAACCTGGATCACTGTAACACCAGTGGTAAGATTAAAAACACTATACACTATTATGAAAACGTTTCATACTGTCTGTAGCATCTTTTTTGTGAAACAAATGCCAAAGCCTTGTTTCAGTAAAATTCTCTGCCAGTTTTTTTCTTTATGTGATTAAAAATTCGATTAATTTATAATCAACAGAGATAATTTTGAGCTTTCATGGAGTAATAAGCTCTGAAAATACACAGAAAGGGAGCAGCAACAAAGTATTCCAGAGGGAGAGACTCATGTCAGAGCGGAGGAGCCACTGCTGACACTGTAATGAGAGCAGGCAACGAATGAAAGCAGAGTTGGCCAGTAAGCAGTTTTCTTTCATGACAGTTGGCTTATTTGAAGGCTTTGTCTGGCACCTGAATGAAAGGTCTCACTTCTGTGCATGTCTTTGTGGAGAGAGAATAGCGCCAAGGAAGGATCAATGTTGCGATGAAGATCCACAGTGAAGTGAACACAGGGGCTTCAAAGAACAGACTATAGAAACTGAGATTATCAGATTGCCACACAATGGTCAGTAAATAGAATTTGAATGAAAAAATTAAGCAAAACGTGACAATGAATGTAATTGACAACCAACTTAAGAATTTAGGGAGAAAAGATGAGGATGACAAAAGTCATATTCACACACTAAGTGACACTAAACTTAATAGACGCTCAGTGATCACAATCTAGTTGAAGGCTATCAATAAATTAACTCTTTATGGGACCAATAGAGATAGACCTTGATCTTAGGAACATTTAACTGAAAAGATAAAGAAACATTGGAAATGCATTCATATAGATAATGCACTTTTCACAATTTGAAATGTTAGAGTAGCATACCACCAGAGGAGTATGAAAGTTATATTTATAGTGGAACAGGTTGATTAAATTATTTCTAATGACAAACAGACTAAATAAAATACTACAGAGTTTATTTCTTGAATTACAAGAGGACTGCTGAACAAACATAAAATCAGTAACAGTCATGGTATGCTATGACCATTCAGAGAGATATTAAAAAAAATAAAGATTGTAAAGTTTATATTACATCCTCCTGTAACTCAAAAGGATTAATAACATTAATTTATGATGTCAGAAAATATAATTTCTTATACTCCTTTATGAGTTTTCCAGGTTTATTTATTAATGATACAATTAAAAGTATTCATTAAATTATCCACCTAAATGAAGAAGTGTTTTACAGGCATTAAACCAGCATGTGATATCAATACGAAATTGCAGCCAATTTGCTTAACTAGTCTTGAATACTATCAGAGATAGTTATTAATGCCAGAGACAGAGCAGTTCCAGAGATTGCAATTAATGAAGCCAAATTTTCCCGCAGAAAGGTGCTACTATCTTCCTAGGTGTTACATGTCTGAAAGGAAAACATTAAGTAAAGCACTTCATTTAAGTAATTGTTTATTTATTTACTTGTGTGTTTGTCTATAGACACTATTTGCCTGGAGTGAAGATCATTACTTCTTTTCATTTTGGAAAAGAAAAATTAATTGAAATGTATTGATTACATCAATTTCTTGTCTCCCTCAGGTATTATGTTCAGCCTGACATGCAGAAGACACTTATTTTATAGACACACTGAAAGGACACTCTT
>NW_010321307.1:8709-20141 GCF_000700745.2 Antrostomus carolinensis
AAGTATCATTGATTCAGAAATTTTTAATTTTCCTTCTGCATTCATGCCTCTTTAACTCAATCTGTCACACCAAGTTTTGTGCTCAAGTGGGAAAGTTATCGCAAAAAATCATGGTCCATAAATTCAAATTATTCTTTCTTCAAAGGCTGTAGGTGGGACTGCTCTATGATATGCAAATTACTACCTTCACAGAATTATTTTAATAAATTATGGTAATTATTTCAAGCTATCAACTGAAGGTGCTAGAAATATGTGTGTTTTGAACAACATCTCATTAATTATGGTAATTATTTCAAGCTATCAACTGAAGGTGCTAGAAATATGTGTGTTTTGACCAACATCTCATTTGTGTTTTGGGGCTTGGAGGAGAAGCTTTTATGTCAAAACACTCCTTCTTCCAATTACTTTTCTTTTTCATTAGATACACAAAATGTTCTAAAAGAACACTCAAGCTGAAATATCAAGCACTAGCAACCTAGAAAATGACTGAACTGGAGCTACCCATGTAACTCTAATGTGTCCCTCCTAAAACATGTACCTAAAATAAATACCTGGTCAAGCATTACAAAGTCCCCTGTGAAGAAATCGGACGTAAAATTCTTTCTTACACACTTTTTACCTGTATTTTGACAACCACAGAATTTTTTTTCCTTCCAGAATGCTGTCTTTCATTTTCTAGCTGTCTGGAACACTGTACTCAAGCACTAATGCCCAGTAAGTTTGAGAATTCTGATTTTAAACAGTCATATCTAAAGGTAACAATCCCAATTCTTAATATTCATCTGATTTTTCTAATCTTGGGAACAACATTAACAAAGCAATTGCTGTATTAGTCTAAGTGACAAGGGTCTCATACAGTTCTGTTTGCTACATGCTCAGATATGTTCTGTAAGTTGTAAAGTCAGAGGTTTAAAATTAGGGGAAACTGGGCAATGACACAATTCTAAAAAAAAAAAAAAAAAAACATTTTAGGAAAACATCTTTTAGGAGAGTTCCCTTTTCTCTTAATTTTCAAAAAAATAATAAATAAAAACAAAAACTGGAGATGTAGATTCTACTTTTGCATGTGCCAGAAGTGATTTTGGTTAATCTCTGTTATTCTATGTGCAAAAATGAGTGAAGAGGAGGAATATTGATATGCCACCCAGGTTAGCAGATAAGGTGATGCACAGCAAGAGGATGAAAAATGCAGTGAATAAATAACAACTAAATAGCAGAGGCAAGAGATCCTGGACCCACCCTGGTCTCAGTTCAACATGTTTTCAGCTAAGCTAGTATGCTCTATGCTATCCACAGCTAAAGTTTCTTCAAAGGGCTTCTGTGCATGGTAAGATAAAAGCAGAAAAAACTGTCTAGATAAAGACAATGTTGTGATGGAGGTGCTAGATAGTGTTTTGTGGCTTGTATTTTTGGAGAGTTTCTCCCTTTAAACTTTATTTGCAGATGAACAATCCACATTCTCTGTGACTCAATTCCGCATCTAAAAAGTAGAAATAATATTTCTTCCATCTGAATATTTTCTATCTTGTCTAGCTATCCAGTGAAGCAGCTGAGCAAGAACATGATCTGCATGGTACTAAGAAAGAGCAGTAATATGAATAGAGGAAGATACTTTTAATTAAGTAAACAGCACTCTAAGTAATATCAACACGGACAACAAGTAAACCTTCTCAATTGCAATTTCAAGGTCACTTAAAAGCACTCTGTGACCGCACTGGTACCCTAAAATAAATTCAAGTATATTTTTCAGCCACTTCATGATCCTCTGATATTCCTATAAGAATGTAAAAAGGCTTCAGTTTCAAACTTGGCAAGTTACTGATGTGACAATTGCCCACACCTGAAGTATAAATTGCTTTGGAAGCAGAGGAAATTATTAAAGCAGTGCAAAGAATAACTGGAAGTAATGGAATGACTTCAGAAAAAGGCAAACTTAAGCTGAATGCTAGGAAAAAGTTATTGACCATCAGATTTAATCAAAAGGTTTTAAGGGAAGCAGTGTAACCCTGTAATCAGGAGCACTGAACCCAGCACTACAAAACACACCACACAGAAGAATCTAATACTAACAGGAGCCGGGATTTGATGACCTAATATATGTTTTCCACACCTGATTCCTAAGGCACTGTAATTTTTCTAGCTGAACAGCGTGCTACTCTATTGTACTGCACAATAAAGAGCATATAACAAAACCAGATGACCGTATTGAGAACAAACCAGCAATAACTTTCAATAAAAATTCCATGTTGTAGTTGAGCACTTCATATTCATTGACAGATTTAATGTGAAACACGAATATGAACCAAACATTATTATTTCCAGGTTCATCTACCAGAACTCCATTACAAAGACTCCCTTTTATATGGTACTTTTTATTTGCTGAAAGTGTTAAGAATTTGCATTACCTTTTAAAGAATACTGTGTAAAGTCACAGATGTAAGCCATGCTGATTACATAGTAGGATTTCATTCATTTTAACCTGAAGGCTATGATTATGCCTCTTAGGAGTGCAAGAAAGGGTTTCCTGCCCCTGTAGCAAATTTCTTCAATAACATTCACATTCAACTCAATATTACTATACACTTGTAATGTGTTTAGTTTGAGATAAGAAGATGGAAGAAATGTAAAATAAATTGTAATATGGATTTATTACAAATTCTTCTTAATGATACAAAACTTTCTGTACACATAAAGACTCAATTATCCACTGTTAGTGAACATAGGGTCAATACCAAATTGAAAAAAAAAAAAAAAAAAAAAGAAAAGAAAAAGCAAATGGAATTATATGCATATGTGACAGAAGAAGATGATTACCACATTGATTTCAGCCAAAACATATTTTGACAGGAACATGAAACTCAGCATGAATCTGCTATAGTTCTGCCATAAATAATTTTCTACAGTTATCAATGTGTTTAGTCTACACATCAACAACACACACACAAATATAGAGAATAGAAACATACAGAAGATAGGGAAGTTGTTCATTGCTACTAATTTTCTCTTCTATCCCCATTTTGAGTCTTCCCAGTTTCTGCATTGTAGTGAAGTGTCTTACAGATCTGTATATCATTTGTACCCCAGTTACAATAAAACTTGCAACTGTCTATGTGAACAACACAAATTCATTTTCGGTTTTGAAAAGGAATGCACGGTTTCTGACATTAATATCAAATATCTGAACACCTTTAATACCTGATGACATAGCTCATGTACAATGACCATGGTGACATCCAGTAGGTATGATATAGAAGAAATGCTTGGATCTAGCAGTATCCTTTGCTCCACAAAAACACTCAGTCCCCAGTTCTCCATAGCAGCATATGGATGCTTAGGCACAGCTAACAGATCTAGAAATAGAAAAAAATATGTTAACTCCTTGTGGGAGCAACTGTGCTGAAGAGCTGTTATAAGTACGGACGTAAATGATCACTAAAATAATTTTAAATGACACACATGTAAAAACCAAAACCATTTCAGCTCTCTAGTAATGTGATTTAGGAAACATTAATAAAATACTCTTTTTTTATCTTCCGCCACTCTGTTCACACAATTACAGTGTTATTGTTGTAACACAGTACTCAGCATTCCTAATTGAAGTTTTCTATACAGAATCCAGCTTATTTACAATACCTGGTTTATTTACTTCTGGGCTGGACTCTGCTTCTCATGTTTACTATATTGTATCAATGTAGTAACACAGACTTTTACCACAAGTATTTTTTATCTTTGCATTAAACTGATGCTTTTATGAACATCTTACACATCAAACTCTATGGAAGGACTGACATTAGGGCGAGCACTGAAGAATTACTGTTTCATAACAACCAGAAAGATGGCAAAGTGTTCAGAATCACCAGTTCTTACAAAACAAGGTATCTTTCAGTGTGCACCACTGCTAGCATTTATCCTCTGAAAACAGGACTGCTGACAGCCGCCTCACAGGCTGGAACAATGGTGCCATATACAACTTCAGGAGTATTACTTCAGTTTTGCATTTAGCAAGTGACAAAACATTAGGAAGAAGACAGGAAGGTCCTTCATCAGGGAAAAAAACAACAGTGGGGAATTTCTCTCAGTGGCATAAGGCTGAACAGGACAATATTACAATATCTATCCATGTGTTAGAAAAATCTTACTGCAGAAGATTGAGAAGGAACTAAAATTGACTATCAGTCTGGAAATAAATCTAAAACTACAGTATATTGGCATATGGAATAAACCAACACACAATGCTGCTTCATGGCAAAAACATCAGAAAGAGCCCAGAAACAACTTGTACATCTACAAGAAGCACAGTGCACCCTGTGTACAAATCAGTCAGAATTTTTGAAGCTACACTGTCATATCAGCATGGTGCTCCCTCCAGTCAAACTAATTAGCCTGGCTTCTTAATTAATTAGCCTGGCTACCACTCTCCTCTCAGCTGGCTGTATTACTTCTGGTTCCAAAGCTAGTTCATTTGCAGCTAACACAAGTCTATCTAGGTGGTACTTCACTGGGTGGGATTAAAGGTCTCTGGGTTGACTTCCTAACCTGTAGAAGAAAAATTCTGATCTGCCTATTCTAAATAATACTCTAAATTATATCACAGCACTGACACTTCTAAGTTTGTCTGTTTTGGCTTCCTGATACGTGTGCTGGAATTGGCTTGGAGAACAACCTGACAGCAGAAGCTTCAGGATTCACAGGAAGTTGCCACTGAAATATCACAAATGGAAAACTTGGGTATATTCCAATACTATCAAAAAGGGCCTGCTACAAGAAGCATAAAAATGCCAGCCTTCTAGTGGAAGCACAGAGAGTCTAGCAGCTAATTCCAAATACAAGCAAACTGAAAATGTCCAAAACTGCAAACAGAGACATACTAGAAATTGTAAAGAATAAATATTTTATATAAAGGCAGACAATAGAACAAGAGCCTAATTAAAGAAAATAAAGCAAAAATACAAAACATGGTGTTAATGATTAGACATTGTAGTAAATTCACAATTACATGGTTTCTTTTTCTTCTTCAGTTGAAGCTTGAACTGTATTAATTTTTTAGAATAACTGCAATTTGTTATAAATGACATGCAAAATAAAAAACTGTCTGCTACACAAAGAAAGGATGAAAAAAAAAGGACAAAAAGGCTACTGAGTGAAATCACTGAAGTTAATGGCAAATTTTCATTAACATTAAACAGGGATCTCTTCCATTCTCAACTCTGTAAAGAAAGCCATAAATTCTCCTACAGTGATTAAACTTTTATCCAAAAGGCATCTTCAGAGGAAGGATACAGAGAGACTCTGTTCTTATTTACACCAAATAAGTTTTCAGGATTTCCCCTCAAATAAGCAAACCGACACCAAAACAGAAGTAGCATGAAAGTAAAAACAGTTCCCTACTTCTAAACGATTCTTTTGCTTCCTTTCTCTCCTGTCAGTTCATTTGTAGTTTTTGGTCTTTCTTGCCAGTCATAATGGACAGATTTTACCAGTGTCAGCCAGTAGCAAACTGGAATAACTCTGTAGAACCAGGAAATTAGGGTGAGGTCTCATAGTAAACACCTTGACAGGCCAATTATAGACTGTCTTTCACTATTTGTGTCATTGGTATTGGTCTGCTCATTTAGACCGATATTTTATAGCACTGACATACCAATAAAACCTTCCAATTTGATGGACGGCTAACTGCCTTGCAGGTAGACAACCGCAGAGGGATATTCTGAATCACTTTCACCCAATACAGCCCCTTTGCCCTGCAAGCCTGGAAACTCCTCTCAGGCATTGGCTAATGCTTAAAAAACTTTTCTGAACAGATAGAAGAAGATGTAATAAATAATCCTGTTGGTTTCCAGAATGCTAATCCTTGCAGGCAACATGAGCATAACAATAATGCTGAATGAATTAAAAACTGTACTACTACATATGAACACACCTACCTTGTCCTACTGCATGTAATGCCAAAGAAGAGACTTTCTTAATCTCCAGTGACTGACAGAATGGACTCTGAACATACTCATTATCACAAAATGAGAACATTTTGCTTCTCATGGTCCATGCCTAAACTCAGAATGTCCACGTCTTGGTGTTAATTTAGAAATTAAATTCTTCAGTGGCTGATCTTGACTGCTCCACAGATTTCTACTACCTTTAAAGAAAATTCTAAACATGCCTTTATCTTTCTCTGGGGAGTCATAAATGTTTTATTTCAGAGGAACAATTTTGAAGTTCAAGTCTCAACATGAGAATTTGTATTTCCCTCTGTTTATCACACCATTAGAACACTGAGGAAGGTATCCTGTGCTCCTGGAAGTGATATCTGCTAAGGTTTTAGTGTAATTTTTGAGGAGCAAGGTACAAAAGGAGGGGTGATGATGTACGTTTTGACAGAAATATCATTCACACATATTACTGCTTAAAAGTGTTCTGCACTAACTGCAAAATGTGAACTACTGAGTATATAACAGCTTGTGTGCATGCTGCATCCAGTTACTCTGCATACTATTTAATTAAATTCTTTGTAAAGCACTTGTGAATGTTTGATTATGTGGATATTGCTGGGGAAATAGAAATGCATGTGAATGCTTGCAGAGAATAACATCCTCATACATCATAAAACTGTTACTTGAGATTTCCTGATACGGCAGTGCAGAGTCCTGTGTACTGCTGGAGTAATAGAGGGTTTCAACCTCTTGGCCTTCACAGAGACTGAATTCATGACCAAGAAGTAAAAACTATACAGCTAAAATAAAATCAACAGAAAAGTCATCAGGACAAAAACGTGTTGGAACTTACTGGTACGATTATTGGAATACAACAACAGCACTTGTGCATTTTTTAGATCCATTTCTGTGTGAATCTCATGAAAACTATTTCAAGTTACAAAAATTTTACATAGCTCAACAGCTTCTTTTATTTCCAAGTGTTTAATTAAGGCATCATAACTAGATGAGCTTAAATCAAAATATAATTGTCTGATATTATTAGCAAGTATCATCATAGTGCAAAATAGAAACTAGTAATTTAACACCTAAGTTGGTCACAAAGTGAATCAACATTCAATGTTTTTTTAATTTTATCTATGAACTTAGTATCTGTGCAATTTGAACAACTGATACTGTTTTTCCTTTTCCCCCACTCAGTTATAGTATTTTCTAGGCTCCCTTAAAAACCATTAAATTCCTCAAACCACACAACTGGGAACATCACTCTTGCTTTAAATGAGAGCAGGGTTAGAAGTGAATAGGATTAAATGTGAAACAAGTTCTAACTCTCTCTTGCAGAGTATCCTGAATCTGTGGTTCCTCCCCATGCTCCTTTATCATCCTATTCTTTTACAAACATCAAAACATCTTTTCCACCACTGTGGTTCCACTATGCTTAACCACCTCGGTTTGAAGTCTGATGCGGATACTGCCGTAACAGACGCCCATCCTTACTATACATACAAATCTGAGTGTGTGTATAAGCACAGAAAGACAGACATCTACATGCATGAACACATTGACTAATATTACGTACTTCAATTTTATTTGGTTTAGCTGCTGGTTGAAATGTAACTGAGGGCTACATCCTGCAGAACATATGACAGTATCAAATTTCTCATACTCAAGGTGGAAGACAAAAAGCACCTACTAGGGGGAAAAAAAAAGATTAACTAAATGTGTGAACAATTTCTGCAAATTTTCTGTTATCATACATGGTAAGTCTCACAAATAAATCCGAGAGCCCTGAAACACTGCAACTTGTAAATAAGAACATACAGTGAAAACCAAGAATTTTCTGTCAAGCATATTTACACATATATTTTCCTTAAGAAAACCAGGAGGCACAGAGATAAACTGTTCACTCCATGAACTCCATGTTTTTCCCTTATAATCCCTATTTTTACAACAAAAATGGACACTATAAAAATAATTTGCATTTACCTACATGCCTCTCACAATGTTATTTTCATTCATTTCTTCAGAGAGGCTTTCTTAAAGACTTCAGGTGTAGATTTCTTGCTACCAAGTATTTCATTTTTTTGAAAACAATTTCAACAAATTAAGAGAAAGCATGGACTAATATCAGTTTATTTTAGTCTTGACAAATAAAAACCCAAAATATGGCTTTGCCCTTTCTTAATGCTGCATAATGCAATCAATAGCTTTATTAAATCTCTTTAAAGGTCGTGTGCAATTTCCTAAATGAATGCTGTTGAACAAAAAAAAAAAAAAAAAATATGAAAAGGGTTTATATTTGTGACACTCTGATTCCTTAATCAAAGTCATTTTTTTACTAAGAATAAATAGAAGATGCTTTTCTGTAATGGAATACCATTTAATGATTTATGCAGATTTTAAGGAACAAGCCAACTACAAAAATTGACAGCTCTGGTTAAAAAACATTAAGTCAAACAGTAGTTGTTGTAAGAAATATTCAAATTTTCTACTGATAAAGAAATACTGATAACTATAAGAAATACCTACATTGGCTACTGAAAAACCTTTTTTTCTGTACTATTTGCTTGGTATATGACAGAGAAGTTTGTGGTGGAAAGTAAGTTTTCCTTGTTTATACTTTCATCCCCTTAAGTCTAGGGGGCAGGGGGGGACAATCAAAAAAACCCAAACATCCCACAGTTTGGTGAAAGCTCTCTGAAACTAACAGAAAGGTCTCCAAGTGACTGCAACAACAGAACGAAACACAACTAATGGATTTGAATGTACACCTTGAGACACCGAGATGCCTGATTTTCAGAAAATACTAAGTACATGTTTCCTGAAAACTAAATCATTTTAGTATCTCACTTTCGGCTCCTAGGTACGCTAAAGTTAGCTGTCTTTTAACTATTACTTTCATCTAAAGTACTACTTCATAGTATTCTCCTATCTTCTCTGACTACACGCGAAGTACTCAAACACACAGAAGTTGCAAAAATCTGGAAAACAGCCCCGCAGGAAATCTTTGACCAACATTTCTGTTTACCCAAATGCTTATGCTGGCACCCATCAGTTTTTATCTCTCGGACTACACCACCAATCCTTCTATAAGCATGACACTTACCAACCCACATGGACGTTCGCCTGCAGAGTTAATGCAAAGGTCTAAAACTGTTTGCCATTATTTCAGTCAAATGGCTTGTTGCAGACCCTGAGGAGAAATCACTGACACGCAGCACTTCATTGCTGGGTTTTTTATTGCTTCTTATGGCTGTACAAAGTATTACTTAACATTAACTGACATAAACAATGGATGGATTTCCACAGTGTTTGATATGAACAGCAGATGTTTAATGCAATGTGAATACTAAAGGATCTGAGAGGGGAAAAAAACGTGGGAGAGAAAGCTGGGGAGGGTAAGGGGGGAGAATAAGCAGTAATATATAAAGAAAAACTTTGCTATTTTTCCAAGCAACTGAGCCTTCACACTGCGTGATGGCTAGTTTACAGTTTAAGAAAATAAAATAGAAACCCTTTGATTTTATTTGACATGTGTATTATTAAATTGCTTTCAATTTTCATAATGCCAATCTATAAATCATTGCTTTGTTATTTCAAAGTATATCAAATGATTCAATGTTAAAATGAAAAATGAATGCAATCACCCATTCAGGCTGAATTATGTATCATCTTAGTTGTATCGATCTCTGCATGAACAATGCCTTTCTTTTAAATAATACCTGGACAGATCATTATGAATTGCTGCATAGTAAAAAACAAGGAAAAAAAAATATTTCACAAAGTTTCTTTAGAAATATAAGCCTTTTTTCCCAGCCTTCAGTTTAATGTGGATATTCTAAACTCTCCTTAGACATACATTAGAACAAGGAGTTCCATGGAACAAACTGAGACATAGACTGAAATCAACTCGGGTTTCTGTTACTCCAAGTCACAGGGTTAGAACTGTATGCGCATCCCTTACAGTACATACACAGTAGACGAACAGAGAAAAGACATTCCAGCTCTCAACACCAAAAGATCTGGAGTGAGGAAAAAACAAGACAGACTTTTGCTGCCTTCATAAATACTGTTTCTAACGTAAATACTAAGAGCATTGACATGATGGAAAATTGCCAACAGCCATTTTCCTACTAGTACAGTTAATAGAGCATGAGGATTGTATGGCTGAAAACAACACACCACTGATTACAGAGCACTTCCCGTATGAATACTGCTGCAAAGAAAATGATCAAGCTGCCACTGCCGTATTCCTTTCCTTCACTGCAAAACTGAGGTGTAGGTACACAGAAAACTCCAGAAATCCGTACTACTTAAGAATTATAACAATGAGATAAAATAAATCTTTCAATCTGGCACACATAAAACTGATTTGCATCACAGTAATAAAGATGTGAATGTTTCCATTAGTACAACACTCTATAAACCCAGATTTACCTCTTCTACATTACTTTTACAGTGAGATCGTATTCACAGGTGATGGGTACAGTTCAGCAGTTTAAGTAGAAATATTAATTTTGGAAAGACAGGTAGGTATTTCACATTACCAGTATCTCAAAAATATGTATCACAATATTCCACCTAAAGATAAAATGACAATATAGCTAATCACATGCACTACACCTGAAGGCAATGTTTTGTGGGGACTGCATCTACTCATCTCCTCTCTTCCAGAGTAAAATGAAGAAATACAAATGGACTGTCCTGGCCAGCTCCCAAGATACTGTTTTTAGGTCTTGCTGTTTATCCTAAGCCCTTAAATAAAGTTTCTCTTACATTCTTATGCAAATCCTTTAGATAATATTAGACCAGGATAAATTTTTACTATTTTAATATAAAAAATAGTAATCTATTTATTAGTTTATTTAATACACCAAGAATCAATAACTTTCTGTGACATATCACAAAAAAACAATAATCCTGAATTCTAGAGAAACACAAATAACTGAAGATTCATTCTGTTCTCATGCAACCCCACACTCTCCCTCCCCACTTATAACCCAGGATGTAACCACTTGTCACAGAATCCATATTCACCCTTACAAGAGGCTCACAGGAACACCCTAATGGACCAGTGGGACCAAAATGTAAAAGTCAAAGCTGAACTTCTTGGTGCATTTAGATATCCTGGACACATTTAATAAATTGATTTACTCCTTCATTCTGTTCCAGATCACCATGGGCACAGGCTGCCAGCAATGTGCTGTGTAGTCACCCATCACAGGTGAAAAATCACAGTTAGAAAGCAGGCATCATGCAAGACTGTAATATAAAAAAATCATCCAGTTACTCCAGATTTCCCAGAGTAAAATGCAGCATCCGGACCTGAACCTCTAAGAAGCTTCGCTTCCCTGGTGCAGGAAGGCTGAGCAATGGGGTCCGCTCAGCCTGCCTCCTGGTACACAGAGGTAGGCAGTAACATGTCTCTCAATAAAAAGTGGGGTTTTTAAGCATCTTGGGCCCAGAGTTATTCCTGAACCTCACATGGTTATCAGTAGAGGCGGG